>NW_026515461.1:0-73015 GCF_014898815.1 Panonychus citri | reverse complement strand
GTAGGTGTTAAGCTCGTAAAAGGTATTGGTCATGATAGAGCCCTGATTCGCTGTCCTACGATGAGTGATAAGAATAGAATTACGCAGCAGCTTAATGCTACGCAAGCATTGGACGTGGAAGAAGAAAAGCCGCCGCACCTCTATGTGCGCCTAGTAGGTGTACATCAAGCTGTAGACGTAGAGAAAGTTCCTGAACATATGTTCTATCAGAATCGAGATACTCTAGCTGAATACTCGAGTGAAATGGAGTTGAAACAAGATATAAAATATACCAAGGAGAAACGCCGTTACAGACCTGATGGTCTAAAATCACGAACAAGAGATGTAGTTTTGAAAGTAACACCGAAGCTCTTCAATGCACTGGTTACCGCGAAAAGAGTAGCTGTTGAATACCAAGTTTGTACAGTCTTTCCATACGCAGAAGTAACAAGATGTCACAAATGTCTGTCCTATGGACATATTGGTAAAAACTGTCGTCAGAAGGAGACGAACTCTAAATGCTTTACTTGTCAAGGAGAGCATCTAGCTAAAGATTGTCCACACAAAAAAGATGCTACGAAGCACCGATGCGTAAATTGTGAATCACATCCTGTGTTCAGTAAAGATATTGGTTCTAGTAAAAATCCCCATCACACCACAAAATCAACTAAATGCCCAGCATACAATGAAGTTCTCGAAAAACAGAAGAACATAATGTTCTCCTACATTCGATACAACTTAAATATATAAGATGAACAAAAATTTTAAAGTTATGCAGTTAAATGTGAACAAAAGTGAAACATCGACGACGCAAGTGATTACACATTGTGAGTGTGAAAAAACATCCATTTTATTTTTACAAGAAACCAATAATTTTAACGGAATCCTAAAAGGCTGTCCAAAGAAATATATACAACATACTCCAGCAAAAAAGTGTTCATCTGGCTGCAGATACGCAGCGGTTGTAGTATTAGACACAGACATACCACAAATGCCTATTGAAACCAACAGTCCGTACATCGCAGCTTGTCGCATAAAAACCAAGAATGGATGGATAACTTGTATATCAGTCTATGCACCACCATTATACCATCGTGAGGAGATATTTGCAGCACTCAGCAAAGTCCTGACCGAATATAGAACTGATGAGATTCTCTGCCTAGGTGACTTCAATGCTAGGTCATCGCAATGGGGAGACTCTAAAACCAATGCAAAAGGAAGACATCTCTATGACTATCTTGAACAAAATAATCTAGTTCTGATTAATGAAGGCACTGCACCTACGTTCAGTGCCACGAGAAATGGTATCGAACATAAAAGTATTGTTGATTTAACAGCTGCAACTGAAAAACTTGTCGGTAAAATTGGGAATTGGAAAGTAAGACAAGACATTGGAACAACGTCAGATCATTATGCAATAACATTCGAGTTAGATGCAATGTATGAATACTCCAGACTTGATTCAACAAAAATTTTCAAGTCAAAACCAACCAACTGGAAAAGGTTCAAGTTAGTCTTTGAACAAAAAACTGATTCCATCAAGCTGAAAAATCTCGAAGGAATAAAGCTGGTGAATGCGTATACGAAGGCACTAACCAGTGCGTCACAATATACCTTGGGCAAACCAACGCTGCGTAAAATAAATGAGGAACCAAGATGGCTTACAAAAGAGATAAAGGACTACGATAAAAGAATATCTGCCATAAGAAGGAGTATAGCAAATTGCAGTAGAGCTGAAAGACGAGATCAACTGAGGCAGAGTCTCAGTAAGCTTAGAGAAGAGGTCAAGAAGACGATTATAACATCAAAACGCAAAACCTGGAGAGAATTCACGGAAACAATGGAGGAAACTAGTGTATGGGATACGGTGAACAAATGGATAAGACATACACAAATGATTCAGCAGCAATGTCTTATGTCAAATGGTAAACTGCTTTCGGCAGAAGATTCTGGTATGCTCCTTCTGAACACCTTTTTTCCGGAAGACGAACCGAAGTATGACAACGAAGAGCAAGCGCAAATACGAGTAAACGTAGGTACGCCTTACGCAGCTACGTCTGAACCACCTTTTACGATGGAGGAAATGGAAAGAATCTTCAAGAAAGTTCATTATGCGAAAGCGCCAGGCTACGATGGACTGAACCCAAGTATATGTGAATTTGCTAGAGAGAGTCAACCAGCTCTCCTCCTCAAGGTCTATAATGAATGTTTGTCTAGTTCAATTTTCCCAAAAAAATGGAAAAAGGCAGTAATCAAGTATATCCCGAAACCAGGGAAAGGTGACTACACGCAACCAAAGTCATACCGCCCAATAGGCTTGCTACCGCTACTTGGCAAAGGATTGGAGCAGCTTATTCATGGAAGACTCACCTGGCACTTAGAAAAATGCAACTACCTACACGATTCACAATATGGATTTAGAAAAGGAAGATCAGCTGAAAATGGACTGGAAGTACTAATAGCGAAGATAAAGGAGAAAAAGAGAAAGTTCAAAAACGTCCTCTTAGTATCTTTGGACATTGAGGGTGCGTTTGATAACGCTTGGTGGCCAAGCATCTTAATGAAACTCAGAAAAGTCGAAATACCTGCAAACTTGTATCATCTTATAAAAGACTATCTAAGAGATCGAACAGTCCAAGCGAGATTCATGGGAACAAGGGTAGAGAAAAATAATAACCGAGGATGCATTCAAGGCTCTGTACTTGGTCCACTCTTCTGGCTTATTATTATCAACGACCTATTAGAAAAGCTGTCAGAAAAAATCGAGGTTGTAGCGTACGCAGATGATGTCAGTATAATCCTAACTGCTGATACACAAGAGGAGTTAGAAGGACTAAACACCTTCATGAAAGAAACTTGTGAAACATGGGCAAACACAAATCACATGAGATTCTCCGCATCAAAGTCCGCTTGTATGAAAATGAAGTCGATAAAGAACCAAGACATTTCGATTAAGCTTGACGACAAGATTATACCATACGTCAAGGCAATTAAAACCCTTGGGGTCACAATTGATACGAGACTAAACTTCAACCAACATCTCAATGAAGTTATACGCAAAGCGAATGGAATATCGAGCAAGGCTATAGCTATAGTTAAACGCACCTACGGAAGGCACAACGCGATGTTCAGAACCATCTACGAAGCAGTAGTGATACCAATCTTGTCCTACGCAGTAGTAGTATGGGGTCACAAACTCGCTGAGAAGAGCCTGATTACGAAGCTGAAGCGACTTCAACGCACCTACGTGCTCAAAACAAGTCATATGTTCTATAGTAACTCCTGGATAAATGCAATATCACTAGCGGGTTACAAACCCATCATGCTTACGCTCTCTGAAATATACAAGAAGAGAAATGTATTCGCAGGAAATGAAAGATATGGACTGCTTCCAAGCGATAGAGAACTTGAACGTTATCTTGACTACGAGCTTCGTAAACACCCCGGTCTACGTACGTACCCAAAGTATTACCTGGTAACAAGTGATGAGCTACGAGAAAGCCTCTCAAAAAACCCCGATATCTATCATGTTTTCACGGATGGGTCTAAATCAATCAATGGAGTTGGAGCTGGCTTTTGTGTCTTAAACAATGACAATGTTAAAATTAAGAAAAAACTCTGCTTATCGGAATATTGCACGGTATTCCAGGCAGAAATGCTTGCAATAAAGAAAGCTGCTGATCATTTTCTATGTATGAGAAAGTTCCCTAAAATCAACAAATTGATAATCTGGACGGATTCACAAGCCTCACTACTTGCTCTATGCAAAAAGAGCAAAGAAGTAGAACTCACAAGTGACACGAGATATCTACTAGAAATCCTTAACAATAGGGTTGAAGTTGAAGTCAGATGGACAAGAGGTCACACAGGCACGTTTGGGAACGAACTAGCTGATGAACTTGCAAAATCAGGTGCTCTCAAGAAAACTAAGAAAGATTTCGATAAAGTCCCAAAAACCTTTGTTAAGCATGAGTTAAAAACGATGAACCTGAGAAATTTCCAAACAATGTTTGATGAGGAAGCAACACCTCATATTAAGGAATGGTCAAAAGATACAAAACTTCTGGCAAGAATCTCCGAGATTGAGAACTGGGAAATCCTGAGTAAATTCATTACGGGTCATGGAATGTTTAAAAAACATATGAAAAGAGTAAACATCATTGATAACGATAACATTGAATGCACTCTATGTGGAAATGGAGCTCAAGATGCTGACCATATTCTCTATGAATGTTGTTACTTCTTGAACCTAAGACACAGAATAGAAGGACTCATGGAAGGTGATCGATTTACCAGAAATACGAAACCGATGCTCCTGAAAAAATGCCTGGAAACAAGCGAGATAGTAAATTCATTGTCCAGAATGTATAAAGCAGTTGAAAACGAAAATCTACAACACTTCAAAATACGCGCGTAACAATACGAGCCTCGTAATGGGAGTCTATAGATGGCGCCACCGCTGCTTACAGAAAAAGGAAACAGGAAACAACTCATCATCAGTTGCTTACCAACACCAACAAAGTCAACAACATCTTATCAATTGTGTTACGCTGCGTACCAATTCCCAATTCGTTTTTAAACTCGTGTGCGTTGAAGTACAAATACGTTTTAAACCCAACAAAATAAGTGTCGTTTCAATCTCTGTTTACGCACCTAGGTGCCTCGTAGTGATACTCTCTTGTGAAACCTTACAACGCTTTTATCATCTTAACATTACCATTTTAAACTGTCATCCACAAACAACTATCAACAAAAGTGTTTACGTGCCTCGTACTACAACTCTCACTGGCAAAACCTCCTTTAGGTTGATGTCAATACGTAGTACAACTTGGGACAAATTCATCAAACACCATAAAGAAACAAGTGAAAGCCTTTGTTTGTGTAACAAGTGTCAAAAACTAAAGGAACGTCTAAGAGAACAACGTATCGAGGAAAGTGCCATGGCTCAAAAGGAAATGATTATGAAAATGATAGCGGAGCGTGAAGCTCAAATGGTAAAACAGCAGAAGGAGTTCCAGGACCAGATCATCTCCATGTTAGAAAAGCCTAAGAAAAAAGTCACCAAGGGAAAATCATGTTCAGCAAAATCACCTGGACCATCACAAGTGAACGCAACCAAGTTACCAGTGAAAACTGTTAAACAAAGTGATAAACAAAGTGATAACCCTAAAAAGAAGATTAAACTGCCACCGACTGAAAATGATCAATGGAAAATTATAAGCGAGACCCTCGAAGATAATAACAACGATACCATGACAAAAAATGCACAACTGATAGAAAAGATTAAAGACCCTCTTAAATCTCATCTAGTGTCAGTTCAAGCTATTCACGAAGCTAAGATAAAGCGAATTACGAACCTCAAAAGTGAATTAACTGAACTCAAGAAGAAACACCAAAAGCCTTCAACTGAGAAAGTGCCAGAGAAGAAAGTTGTTAAGAAAGTTACTGTTAAAAAAGGTGAAGTTCACATAGAGAATTGGGGTAATTATCCCAAGAGGAAATATGAACTGATCCCTAAGGAATTCAAGACTGGCTTCACCAAGGAAAATGGTTACAAAATCATCCTTGATAGACTCTTACCCGGTACTGTGTCACTGAAACCGCCAGAAAAAGGAATCACAAGATGTAAAATATGCATCTTGCCCAAATGCTACTATCTGGAGATGGAAAGAGCACACAACATGCAGAAACACCGAGATTCCTATCATAAGGGTCTACAAGAGACTGATAAGAAACTGAGCCTATGGGTTGACTTGACAAATAGGGAATTTGAAGAGCGACAGACTAATTGGTTGAAGCAGAAAGAAAACAAGAGAAAAGAAAAACTTATTCAAAGAAATGAATCAGCCAGTACCAGTAAATCGAACCCCAAAAGGAAATCAAAGGCAACAGTCTCTAGTTCAGAAGAAAGTGATGAGGGTACAAATACGCACATACGTAAACGTAAACGTACTCTCTCACCTACGCCCGGGCCTAAGGTATCACCAAAGTTTGCATCAGCTGCGGAAGAAGAAGAGGACGAAGAAGACGCAGAGCTGAGTGCGTACGAGGACGAAGAAGAAGAAGTAGAGGAAAAAGAAGATGTAGAAGAAGACGACGAAGAGGAAGAAGAAGAAGAAGAAGACGCAGACGAAGAAGAAGCAGAAGAAAATGAAGACGAAGACGAAGACGAGGACGAGGCGGAAGAAGAAGAAGAAGCAGAAGAAGAAGAAGAGGAAGAAGAGGAAGAACAAGGAGAAGAGTCCGAGGAAGAAGCTGATAAAGATAAAAACGTTGAAGAAGAACCTTCAAAGGTAGAAAAAGGAAAAGAAAGAGAGGAAGAAGATAAAGATAAAGAGAAGAAAAACGATCGAAATAAAGCTGAGCCTGAGGAAAACGCACCTAGTTGCCTTACGCAGAGTGAAACAACCAGCCAAAGTGTGAAAGATTCAATGAATATCACACCAAGATCAAGTAAGGAACATCTTGAACAGTCTAACTCTCCAACACCACCGCAAATAACGTCTCCTCTAAGTGTTCACGGAGAAGATGAAGATGATAATCCAGGTGAAATCATGATGTCAACGATAATAGAGCCTCTTCCAGATTCTCAACCCTTAGAAATTATTAATGAGCCATCAGTGGGAAAATTAGAAATACCTCCAAATGCTAATGCTAAACCAGCGCATGGTAAAGTTCATCAAATTGGATACATCATAGATATGATTGATAAAAAGAAAGCTGCTGGAGTAAAGAACAGCGAAAAACCTGTTGATAATAACATCTCACTAACGCTAACCCAAGCTATTAAAGAGATAAATTATCCAGCTGAAAGCGAAGTAATGCAACCAGCACAAAAGGTTTGCTCAGTAGAATCGCCTGATAATCATCAACAACGTACCAATATCTCTCTATCAGAGGAAACAAGCTCAGCTCTTACACCAGCAAAGGCTGATTTACTTTCAATAGCTGTCGATTCAGTGCTCAATAGTGAACAGATAGATAATCCTAATAAGACTCCTAATGTTACGAAGACGCCGCTGAAACTGTCAAAGAAAGACGAGATAAAAGCTAGAAAAGAAATGCTGAAAGAGATAGAAAAGCAGAAGAAAAGAGTTAAAGCAGCTGATAAAGCAGCTGAACTTCGAAAGAAACTGGAAGGACTAGAACAGCAGTTGAAACTTGCAGATATTGGAAGTAATCCTAATAAAAACAAAAAGACAAATCCCCACCCAAAAACCCTCCGCTTATCCCAAACATCATCATCATCAGGATCCTCAGGTAGCTCGATCTGGCTCATCATCAGCATCATCGAATGCATCTTCTGTCAACTCATCACAATCGGATGAAGTGGTTAACTAAAGTCCGATTCATGGAAAAGAATAGGATGGCGCAAATACGGGAACAAAACAATTAAAGAATTTAAAGAAATAAAAAGAAAATTTACAAAGAAATTAATAAAGATTATGAAAAGATTTTATAAAAAAGTTGAAACTCTCTAATTGTAACCTCAAATTATTATTATGTTACAACAATTGTTACTCAAAGTTTGGAAAAGCACTTAAATAAGTATCGCATTACAATCACGAGACTGAAAATTGATGAGAAAAATCAATTAGTGTGACTGTATTTATAAACAAGTCATTTGAAAAGTAATCGTCTACAAGTCAAGTTCGTGAGTGTTAAAGCAGATCATCTTGGAAAGTACCGTCCAAAATTAAAATGGAAAGACCCTTCAACGTTACGAGAGATGTCAACGATACGAAGCAGATGTGCCAAGAAAACTTTGAGCTAATAAACAAAAAGCTGGATGGACTTACGTCCCTTGTGAGACGTACGTCTAACGTATGTGCGTCGAACAACGAAGCCAAGGAAAAATTTGAGAGAGCAAATGATTATGAAAAACTGCAAATGTTACCACAAATTGTTCCTGATTACGCAAAGACGTTTACGAGCCCTCAGTGAAACAACAATTGCGAAAGTAACTAGATGTCACCACCTGTTAACCACCACCAGTATACCCCGCAAATTTTACAAGAAGTTGTTATTTTAAAGTTACCGTTCAAGAGCCAACATCACCTCTTTCCACTTGTGCAACATGTTATAAATACAACCAAATCAAGTCGACACACAACAATCTTTTAAAACTATTTTAAATACGCAACGTACACCTACGTCACCCATAGCCGCAACATGGTTAAACCTTCAATGGTAAAAGATCTCCCTAAACCTGCTACGTCCAAAGAAGCTCGTAAATCCCCCATTAAAAAACCAACTACGCGTCCAGCTATAGCTCCGGCAACAATTGTACTTGTTGAATTGCAACAATCGCTGGTGACTTTGAAAAATCAAGTCAGAGAACTTCAAAACGTATTGGACCGTAAGACAAATAGAATTATGGAAGAACTTGAGAAAGTCAGGAAGAAGAAGTCAAGGAAAGAAAAGAAATCGACAAGTGGACAACCAAGTATCGAAAAATGTGAAGAATGTTGTGCGTATTTCTTTGATGAAAAGAGAGGAACTTCCATATTGAAAATAATCACCCTGAAAGAGCAAAAGGACCTTCGCATTGCAAAGTACATGGATAAAGAAGTATACCGTTTTTATTGAAAACTAATCTTGATAAAATGGAGCTGGAAATGGCTATTAATGGCGAAACCGACGAGGACGAAGACGCACCAGCGAATGCGACTGGCTGATACGGACGTACAAGTATTTTAATGTAACTTTTAACTTGAATTTTAATCAATTTTTCAACAGTTTTAAAATGATTTCCTATATTATGTATCCTCAAATCAGATGTAATCAATCCAAAGAAAATGTTTATCTTTATATATTCAAGTGCGTAGAGTAATCCAGACTCTCACTCAGTTTAGAAACTAACTTGTACACCTACGCACCCACGTAGCAGGTCCGAAAATCTTTATATTTGTAATCAAAATTGTAACAGTTACTAACCACTGTATTACGAAGTGCGTAGAGAAACACTAGCACTTCACTTAATCACTTATGTAACCCAAATACGCACGTAGGTTGCCCTTCCTCAATCAAACTTATAATATTGTATTCTAAAAGCAAATTGTTAACTTTGTACGCACGTACTAGTACGATGTTTGTAACGTAACGCAGTTACGAACCTCTGCCGGTAACGGGCAGAGAGTCTACTTACTAATCAACAACTGTAAGGTCTGTACGAACCTGGAACCATTTGCAAAAAAAAAAAAAAAAACCTAACCAACCTAACCTAACCTAACCTAACCTAACCTAACCTAACCTAACCTAACCTAACCTAACCTAACCTAACCTAACCTAACCTAACCTAACCTAACCTAACCTAACCTAACCTAACCTAACCTAACCTAACCTAACCTAACCTAACCTAACCTAACCATCGATCGATCGTTCCTCGGGGTAACATCTCTAAATTTTGCTCTCCTACTAATTACCTTTGCTACTAATTAATATTTGTTTTTACTAAAATTTTTTGTTATAAATGTGTATCTAAACATCGTAGCTCAACAATTGAATAAGTTTCGTTACCAAAAAAAGTGAACTGGATCTAATTTAGATCAATTTGTGTTTCCGCTTGCCAGCAATGGCAAGTTACCAATAGGCATATGTGTTTCTCCAATTTGCATCAATTTACATCATTTTTCTTCATCAAAAGTGCTTCAATTATCATTCTCCAACATCAGTGCATCATAATTAAGTGTTTTCATTTCAAAAAGTTAATTAATTAACTAATTAAGAAAAACGTGCTCACCGCACTGTGAACGGCCATCTATCAATCAATCGATCGATTGATCGAACGAACATATGATATAAATACTAAAACGGCAACAAGTTATAAAAACATAATTAACATCAATCAATCGATCGATAGCTCGCTACATAATCCATCAATCAACATCATCACTAACAAATGTCAAAACAAACTCAACAACCGTATGATTCAGACGAAACAGAAATAGACGAATATCACACACCTATAAGATCAAAAAGAGACCTGGAATTAACTCCCTCACCTGATATACAACCAACATCATCAACAGCACACAAACGTAAACACAAAAAGGCAGCTACCATGGAAGATACCGATTATGCATCTCATACCTTTAGAAGAGCTGGTATAATCAACACACAAAATATTGATACATATATTGAAAATCTTAGAAAAGACAATTCAGTTCTCAAAGTTTACCTCGAAAGCAAAACTGCAAAAAATATCAACACACACCTAAAGAGCGGTATCAACAATAACATGGATAATGCACTTGCAATAATCGAACATCTCTGTACAGCAATCAGTAAATACACTGTATTGGAAGCACAGAAAACGCAAGATCACCTCGACGAAAAAGCTAAATGGATGGCAGAAAAAGCTGAACTGGAAAAGCAACACTCTTCGCAATTTACTAAATCAATCGAAAGTATGAACAACGGCCTGGCAACACTTACAAAAAGCATCCCTATGATATCTAGTACCATTGTGAACACAATCGTCGAAGTCAACAATAAAATGATAGAGGGGCTTAGTAAAATCGAAGAAAAAATCGTACAACCTCCCATCAAACCATGGGCTCAAAAACAAGCAATAAATGATAACGACAGTATTGGAATAAACAAACCTACATATGCAGTGATAGTCAGTCACAAGGATCCATCGATCGATCGACCAATTGAACAAACAGTCAAAGAATCGATCAACCCAAAGTCAACCTGCATTTACCCCTATGGCGTCAAGAAAATCAGCAACAATAGAATGATATTGAAATTTAATGAAGCGAAAGAAGCTACTGATACAATGACAATAATCAATGGTAAATTTGACAATCTGGAAGCACAAAAATCAATGAAAAGGAACCCAAGTCTCATTATCAAACACGTTGACGTTAACATTAGCAACCAAGAAATAGTAGATAACCTCATTGTGCAATGCATCAAACGAGATCTTGAAGACGAAGTAATACGGCAAATAAAAATACGAACAAGGATCCGCATTCGTAACAGGCAATACAACGGAGATAATAATGCCGAAAAGTATCATCAGAAAGAGCACATAATAGTAGAATTACCACATCAAATCTACTGGATGATAATGGAAACAAAAAGAATATCAATTGGATGGACAAGATTCTTGGTAGAGCCAATAAAAAACCTAATTCAATGTTACCGATGCTGTGGATTTGGACATACATCGAAGTATTGCACAATAAACAACTATCAACCAAAATGTTACAAATGTGGAAAAGAAGGTCACGAAGGATCAGAGTGCATAAGCGAGAACATCAACTGTGCCAACTGTAGTCGCCGTAACTCTGCTTTCAACCGTAATCTAGACACCAATCATATGGCAACATCGAACGAATGTCAAATCAGAAAAGAAATGATAGCAAATTTGGAAGAAAGAACAGACTACGGCCAATTCACATGAACGTTTACACACCCATGTAGTTAGATTAATTAGACCAAACAGTATCATGCTAAGCTACCAACAGAAAAAATCAAATCATCCAACCTCATCTATTTCACACAAATCCATCTGACTGACTAGAAAAGCCAAAACGCAAAACCATCTTTCTAACGTCATCCACCTATCGAATGATCGACCACAGAAAACCAAATCCCGAAACTTAATCTTTTTCCAAAAAAATCCAGCCATCAATCAATCCATCGAAAGATCGATAACAGAAAACCAGATACTGAAACTTTAAATTATTTACACAGCCATCAATCTATCGAAGGAACCATCAGTTAAACGAAAACAAATCAAAACACTCTAATATCTAGCACCTTCTTTCAATACTCACTAGTTAATCCCTCTGCTCACCCATCCATTAACACCGATCAATCCATCACCTATCTATTTATCTATCTATTCATCTATTTATCAATTTATCTGTACATCCGTTCATTCATTTATCAATCTGTTCCGCTATCAGTCAATTCATCCATCAATCCATCCATCAATCTATCCATTATTCTTTCCACCTACCTATCAAAAGATCGAGGAATGAGAAAATTCTGAAACTCCAGCATTCCGAAAGCCATCACTCTATCGATAGATCAATCCAAGATCACCTACCGGTAGATACTATCCATGGATCTACTTGCAATCATCCATCCATCGAAAGATCGAAGACTGGTTCTAAAAATCCCAAACTTAAACTTATCTCGCAACCATCAATCTATCGAAGGATCAACCATAGATCACTTTTATCAGCAAAACTATCCACGGCTCTATCAGTAACCATCCATCCATCGAAAGATCGAACACTGCTTTCTTAAATCCTAAACTTAAACTTATTATGTAAACATCAATCAATCGAATGATAAATCACCGATCACCCTATCAACAAAATCCAAGGCCCCATCAGTACACATCCATTCATCGAAAGGTCGAACACTGCTTCCACAAATCCCAAACTTAAATCTATTTCGCAACCATCAATCTATCGAAGGATCAATGGAGGAATTCAAAGATCAACAACTCAAATACTTATCATCATTCCATCCATCGATCGATCACCAATATAACCCCTCCGATAAACTCCTATTTATGTAACCCATCCATCATTTTCAACCTAATTGTAATTCCCCGTCGATCGACCGATCGATCGTTCATCCCCTCCCAACCTAAAACCTCTATTATCAATAAGACCGCTCCTATCCATCGATCGAACGATTGTAAAAATTAAGAATATGTAACCAGACTGGGCCTTAAGGCTCAGACAATGCATCCAATAAAGAGTTTTATTGCACCCGTAAAAAAAAAAAAAAAAAACCTAACCTAACCTAACCTAACCTAACCTAACCAATCGGTTTTTTGTCTTAAGAAGGTGAACCCCACCTTTTCTTGCTCCCTAATTAATTAATTATTTTTATATTTTAATTAAATTTTTAAATCAGTTTTTATAAAATTATTATCTTTAAAGGTCGCCTCGTCACTTTTAAAAAGTCAGATCTCTGAAATTCTACTTGTGGCCTGAGCTACAATCGTTTTAATTTTTGGGTCCAATTTATCCCTTTACAAGGGTATTGGAACCCATTGAATCGCCATGGCGCCTACGCTCCATATTGGCAAAGAGAAGTCCAAGTCTACGACTTTTGGTCTTAGACCTCCTGTAGAACCGACTAGAAATGTCCCAAGCATCGGTGGAACCAGGGCTGACCTGTTTAACATACGTGCGACCAGTAATAGCGAAGACATGGTAGAGTCAATGGAGCAAATTTTTGACACTATCTTGTCGGCCTTCGGAGGTGTTGCCGATGTAGTTAAAGATCGTGCCCAGTCAGTCCCTATTATAGATGCTACAAAAACAGCTAAAGAGATTATCGAAAAAAGTATTACGGAACTCAAGGTCAAACTAAGAACATTCGCGACCTCAGTCGCCAAGTCACCGAGACTTAGCGTCACATCGAATGAAGCTGCTTCCGAAATCGCTAGCCTAAAGCAGACTATTGTTGACCTAAAAGCTAGAAACAATGATCTCGAATTACAAGTCGAAGACGAGAGGCAAGCCCGGGCTATCGCTGAAGCATTAGCGAAAGCTACGTCATCTACAGCCACATCAGAAAATACGGCTAAGTCACCGCGCCAAGTCACAACAGTTGAGGCCACTAAATCTAAGGACTCACTAAACTACAAGTCTCTCTACGAACTCGAAAGGAAGACTAGTCAACATCTAAAGTACCACATATCTGAATTGGAAAAACTAATTGACCAGGCGGGTGATCAAACCAACAATGGTCGTACACTAAATACTGAGGAATTTCCACCGCTCACTCAACGCCAAAGAGGAAGACCTGATAGAGTGTATTCTAACTCGAACGAAGGTCACAACAACGAGAGACGTGGCACTTATAGTAAGAAAGCAGCGATGCCAAGTCAGGTTAGCGCCCCTAACCAAAACAGGCGTAGAACCCCGATAATTAACGATAAAGCCTTGCCCGGTAGGCCTCTACCCACTGATGGAACATGTTTTATTGTTAAACACAAAGATCCGGAAGTCACCGGCGATGAACTACTAAAGTACATCAGAGACACAATTAGTCCTCGCAGCCTAGGCGTAACGATTGCTTCTCTGCAAAGACTATCAGGATCCAGAGTAGCTATTATTTGTGAAAATAGAGGATACTGACAAAATCCGAAAGGAAACAGAGAAACAAAAAGTCTTGGAGACCAAGGCGATGACCAAAAGAAACCCGCTCATTCGAATTCCAGATGTCGGCGACGACAAGCCAGCTGAAGTCCTCATCAATGAAATCGTCGACCTCAATAGTGAAATACCATCAATGCGCCATGGAGCTCTCAAACCAGCCTTTCTCCGAAAACGCGGATACAGGCAAACAGCTGCCGTATTCACCTGCGAGCCTGACTTGTATCAAGAGTTAATGCGCAGGAAAACCATTAAAACTGAATTCAGGAAGCTTCCGGTCTTCAGCTACTCCAGCCATAGACAATGCTACAGATGCCAAGGCTTCGGGCACATGGCATCCAAGTGCAATCAGGATGGCGAAAAACAATCTGCGGATATTGCACAGACAACCATCGAAGTACTGACTGTCCTGTAAAAGGAGACATGTCGAAACATAAATGTTACAATTGCATGAAATACAACGAAGGCATACGATCCGAAAACAGAAAAATCAATACCAGCCATCACACTTTCTCCAGCAAATGCCTAGTCGCCAATAGAATGAGGTCTATCGCCAAGTCGATGACTGATTATGGATCTAAACAGTAAAAAAGAAAAGAAATCTCATAAGAGTATCAGAGTTCTCCAGGCCAACGTTGCCAAAACATATTCATGTTATAACTCACTAATTCACAACGCCATTACGAGCAGATACGATATTCTACTTATACAAGAGCCACCGCCAAGGTCGAAATTATGACCAGCTCCGGAATTCGGTACTACTACACTTCATCTGAAGCAGCACCAGGTTCAGTTACCGTAGTACTCAACAAAACGCTTGACATAAGCCTTGTCACCCAAACAAGTCCATGCATCACAATCACAGATGTTAAATCAACCAATGTACGCATCATCAACATCTACTGTCCACCTAGGGAGAAACTATGAAGCTCAACTTGCTCAACCGGTATATTCACGAAAGAACCATCATCTCAGGCGACTTCAACGCCAGGTCGGTCGCCTGGGCGGATAGCATAACCAACGCCAGAGGAGAAGAGCTGATGAACTGGATTAGTAACCACTCACTCTTCACCCTTTACTCTAAGCACTGCCCATCTTTTATAACAGTCAGAGGACAATCTAGCTTCGCATCAAACATAGATCTATCACTGATAACGCCTGACCTGGTTAACCTAGTCAATGACTGGGACTTGGCCCGCTTGATATCGCCTCAGACCATCAACCAATTCACTACACTCTAAGCAACATGAGAAACGTCAGCAACAAAAATCCTGTTCCCGGAAAACATGGAATCTCTCACAGACAGATTGGCCATGTTTCAAAACCCTGGTGGCAATCAATCTTCCAGATATAGCGAATCCAGTTAACGATACCGAACAGCTTGACAATTGGATAGCCAAGGCCTACGACACGATCAACCATTGTCTCACCGCGGCCGGAGCCGAGGAGAAAACCACGACTAAAATCAAACCATTCCCTTGGTGGAACAGCGAAATCGACGCCCTATCTGCCACCCTTCGTAAAGCACGTCGTAGGAAATACTGATCGTCGCCCAGATCATAAGCATTTCTGTGACTGGATCACAACCTACTCCAAGATCAAACATATGATAGATACAGCAAGGCGACAATACTGGGCTGACTTTTCGCCGAGGCGTCCAGGACTCGGCATGGGAGTCCTACTACAAGATCATTAAATCAAGATCAAGAGCGCCCACAACAAAACTTATTGAACACGAGAATAGGATCATTACAGGTGATCAGAACCTAGCAGACTCTTCGTCAAATACTTTTTGGTACAAGTAACAACGAGGGACTGACGAGTCAAGTGGTGTCACCTTGGCGTCAACTAATTCTCCCAACATGTACGCTACCTCCTTTACAGTTCATGAGCTAAGGCACTGATCAGTACCTTCGGCTCGAGGAAAGCACCCAGACGGGCAACAACAGAGATTATCAATACCTACCTAGTCAGTCGCTTGAGAGACTATGCAACCTACAACGCCTGCCTTAAAATGTCATATTTCCCGAAAAGCTTTAAACACTCCATCACAGTCCTGATACCCAAGGCTGGGGTTGACGCCGCGTCGCCAAAGTCATGTAGACCGATAGGACTTCTACCACAGCTTGGCAAAGTTTTGGAAAAACTGGTTCTAATCAAGTTGGATGATTGGCTTACAGAGATCATGTCACCCAGACAATTTGGCTTTACAAGAAGTAAATCGACGAAAGATGCCCTGGCGACCATACTGCAAGAGTTTCAGTCAAACATCGAACAGAGAAAAGCAAACCTCATGATCTCCTTCGACATTCAAGGCGCCTTTGATAACGTGGGATGGTCTGATATACTCAAAGTGCTGAAATTGAGGAAGTGTCCAGCTGAATTCACTAAGCTTCTCGGGTCATATTTAACAGATAGACACACCGAACTCATCTTTGGCAACACTAGCGCAACAATTAAAAACAGTCACAGTTCAAGGCTCATGCCTAGGACCAACGTTATGGAACATCATTCTGAATGAGTACTTAATACAGGTTCCGGACTCTGCAATATCAGTTACTGCATATGCCGATGATATTACGCTCGCTGGCAGGATAAGATCTACGTACCAGTCGGATCTGAACGCCTGGCAGCCGAGTTACAAAGAATACACGACTGGTCTCGTGAATTTTCACTTAGCTTTTCTATCAATAAAACGAAATGTCTGTGGATTCCAGGCAGACAGAAACAGATACAACGACCAACTGTCAAGCTTGACAACCAGGAACTCGACTTTGTCAACTCCATTAAGATTCTTGGTCTAACTATTGATGATAAACTGAATTGGGAAAAGCACGTCATATAAGCGGAAAGATCACGAAGCTTGTCTTCGCTTCCAAGGCTTCCCTTGGATGGCCAAGGCCAAGACTGTCTTTGCTCAAATTAATCCATGACTGTGTTATGATCCCCAAAATAACATATGGGTCAGAGTTATACTTCAAACACCTCAGAGTCAAAGAGAAGAACACTCACAAGCCTTCACAGGCGACTTCTGCTATTCATCACTGGTATACCAACAACTCCATATGCATCCTTTGTATCACCTGCGACGTCTCTCCTCATGACCATGGAAAGACAACACTTAGAGTGGATAACCTACCGTGGCGACTTGGCGCAGATAGACATCCCAGGCGACAGAGCAATTGAGCAAAGAGTTAGCAAGCAGTTATCTAAGAGCAGCGAGAACATCAAAATTAACATCGGAGGCCTGATTAGAGCTAATCAACAGCATCTCTAGATACAACTGACCAGATACAATCTACTGCTACACGGACGGTAGCAAAACAGATGATGGAACCGGTTACGGTGCCTGTTTTTCAATCACAATGGCCAGCTCATCGATGAACTTTGCGAACCTCTCTACCGTTATGGTAGCATATTCCAAGCCGAGAGCCTTGCTCTACTTTCAGCATTAAGTCGCCTTAGCAAACTCAGGCGCCGAGGCTTTACCAAGGCAAAATTTTCACAGACTCTCAGAGTCTATACAGCTATTCAATCAACCTACACTCAAAGCACCATAATTGAGGAAGCCAGGCAAACAATTCAAAGCCTCACAACTGATGGTTTCGGTATCAAAGTGTTCTGGATTAAGGCTCACGCGGAATATGAGGGTAACGAGCACGCTGATAGGCTTGCCAAGAAAGCAACCTTGGCACACAAGAAAGTGAAGTTCGATCTTGTCCCTCGCTCGTTTGTCAAACTCTCAGTCAGAGATAAAGTACAGCAGAAATGCAACGACTGGTACTCAGAAAGTAAATCGAACAGCTTCCTTATAGACACCTTGTCTCCTGGATGGATGAGCTCAAGTGGACTTGACCTCAGGAAACACACCATCTGGCTAATCACTGGCCATGGCCCCTTCAGTAACTATCTACACAGGTTCCACATCAGCTCAACCCCGGAATGTCCATGTGGAGTAGGCCTGGCGACAATACACACTACGCGACTGTTTGTGATATTACCAGGACAGAAAGAGATCTTCTCACCTCACAATTCAACATGGACCCATCTCAATTCATAGATACTGTAAAGATCTGTCTACAAAAAGCCATGGCGGATCCACTCAATCTAGTCTGCGACAAACTAGTCAGTAAGTTGATTCAAATTAACCGATCCAATGGCTAATCCAAGGCAAAAACAGCAACAGCGACAGCGCCATGAACCTTCAACACAAAATCGCGGAATTCAATTCAATCAAAAATCACATCTACATTCATATTTTATATCATGTTTTTACCCTCATCACTATCACACAACCATGTGTAAAGTGCCAGTCATTTGCTTTAAATCCTTGCCTAAGCTTCTCTTAGGCGACATCAGGCTTCTCGCCTTGGCAACTTGCCTTGGCGACCCTCATCACCACACATGCGCAAACAACAAAAGCTTCATGTTTCAGTCTAAGGCTCTCATTAATCATTTCCTTTGTTACATTGAACTCGTGAAGTTTAACATTTTGTTGACAACGCTCTTAAAAACCAAATTGGAAAATTTTTCTACTGAATTTATTTTACCTTTTACGTTACCCTGCCATTACCTTTTATATTCAATCTCTCCTTCAAAACGTATATTCATCCAGTGCCAAGGCCTATTACCCCCTTTAACTCAGAAAATGTCCTCGCCCAAGACCTCAACCTCAACCTCTAATGCTTCTCAAGGTGACTCGGCTCCTTCCACTCAAGAAGTGGTTGAAGGCATCACCGAAGCTGAAGAAAGATTTGAAACCAACCCATCAAGTGATCCTTTCCGAACCTTTCCTGAAATATCCCTTCCCGAAGAAAATGAGGAAAAAACGTCAAGTCAGGAAAGTGCCGAGGCCTGTGACTCTGCCAAACAAAGTGCTGCCTCGTCCACTACCTCTAGTGTTCAGTTTATTTCCCCACAAAAACTCAGCCAGGAAAGTGTAATAAACATTCCTATAACCTCTTATGATAGTGCATCTACTGACCGAGGCGACAACTCGACTGATCCTCACGCCAAGGCGACTGATACAGTGAATCTAGTTTCGCCAACAGAGCTTAATCATCCATCGTCTTTACCTCAAGATCAACCTTCTACAAGCCTTGACTCAGCAGACCAAGGCCAAGCCCAGTCAGAAATTGTAATCATTCCATCATTTCTCACCGCTATGGGTGCTGAGAACAATGCTCATTACCTTAATAAGATAAGGGAAGCAGTTTCGGAGGAGATTCATTCAGCTTTTGAACGCCATCGCGACTTTCGCCCAGTTGCCACTGAAATCTCTACCCAAACCGACACCTATCAGATCCTAGGCGTTGACAAGGATGAGACCGAGGATTATGGTCGCTTAGACCCAATTGCTCTTAACATTCCTGCTGAAGTACGATCAGCTTTCAGCGAAATGAGAGATATTTCACTCGCCATGGCATTGCTAGTGAAGAGTCTATTCAATAGATTCCAAAATTGCCACAGCGAATCAGCTACTCACACCGAGTCTCGTGCGTACGACACTGCCTTTGTTTACGCCAAGCTGGTTGAGAAATACCATGAAACCAGGCTTGTCGACTGTCTCGACCAACCAACTTCAGCCCGGCTCTTGAGAATGTCAAAAGTAGCCAGAGAACTAGATGAAGAGCCAATTCCTTGTACCAATCAAGCCTTGGCGCCTACTCCGAGTACCGCCAAGCCTACGATCAGATCTGAAGAAGAAAAACCCTCTCCAGTTGACCAACATCTACCTTCGTCCTCAAAAGACACCCCAGTTACCACAAGAGAAGATAGACTAAGCCAAAGATTAATCAACAAACCAGGTGGTGCCAGGCTCAAGTTTCTTTCCAAGCCCAGGCCTAAAGTGCCAAATGAGTCTAAGCAAAAATCATCTACCCGTGCAGAAGCCGACTCTGATGAAAATGAGGATGGCCGAAACGACGGTGATGATGGTAATCTCAGCAATACTCTGCCCAAAAAGAGGAAAGCCTCAACTCGACAAGAAGTAACTGAAGACTCAGATACACGCCTTGGCGTTGACGACAATGACAGCGACTCGGCCCAAGATGGCAACTCCAGTGAATCTTCATCCTCTGGCAATGACAAAGGGTCATCGTATGAAGGCGAGGATGGAGGAGATGAAGACGAAGTGGAAAGTGACGATGAACCAGCGAGGTGCATCGATTAGCTGCAAAGCCAAGGCGAAAGGAAAGAAGAAAAAATCGGACTACATCAAGATCAGATACTGTGCTCATCGCTACTGTAACTACATTGAGAGGTTCACTTCAGGGCGAAATTTCACTGATCATTTTCTTAAATATCATTCGCCAAAGGAACTTCTAGAGCCTAAGTACTTCGCCTCGCTAATCTCTGAGGAGAGATACAATCTGCTCAAAAACCTTAGGTGGCCAAAGATAGTTAAGATGTCATCGAAGATTAAAACCTCTCTTAAGAATGATGCCAAGGCGATGTGGAAAGCTATAAAGAGACTCCAAAAATCAATCGGCAATTTGTCAACACGTAAAGAAATTGAATCTCTTACTTGGTCTCCACCTAAGTCGTCACCACCAGCGATTATGAAACGACGAGCTGCTCTTTTAGATGTTAGTCATCTTTCACCAGTTAAGAGAGCAAAAACAACATCTGATATCGACTTGGCCGCAAATCAAGCCAAGAAAGCTCAATCACCACAACCAGGAACTTCTTCCAAGTCGCCAGGGAAACACTCATCCAATCAGTCGCCTAGGCGAAAGCCTACCAAAGAAACCTCTAACCCAAGCAGTATTCCTAAAGATAGATCCGAGAATAAATCCAAATAGAAATGTCTTTTCAGTAACCTCATCCTACCAAATAAAATCTCCGATACCTAATCACCTGTACCCTATTTTCTCTGCCTTGGCTCGATTTGAGCCTTGGAAATAAACCACAGATACCTGACTGAAACATGAAGCCTAAGCGCCTAGCAATCCAATTTTACTAATTTGATTAAGCAATAAAAATACAAATCGCTTAAACACAAGCCAATGACTGGTCACTACTCCTCGCCTTATAACAACATTGTAAATTGGTAAGTGGGGTAATCGGTCACTTTAACCTAGTCGCCAAGGTTGGCGAACGCCCGAGCTCAAATGATCATGCGCGTAACTTACCTTCACTCCGCTGCAAATCGCAGCTGTTTCCGTTTCATTTTCTTACTCTACTCCTCACACCTTGTCTAAATTAGAGTTACTATAAGAATTAATTTTCTAAAAATTGTAAAATGAGTAGAACCAATTCAGAACTACTACGTGAGCTCAAATCACCACCAAGTCACCCACCCTCCGAGGACCCCAGTGTTCTTCATGCAGCCAAAGCACTTATATGTCTGAAAGCTGATAATCCTGAAGCTGGTAAACCAGAAAATTAGTAGAATCAGAGGAAGAAATTCAACCCGACGCTATTAGTGATGGAGCCCTGCCCGCAAAGACTGAGTCTGATATCAGAAAGTTCATAAGTCAATCTTAGCAGAGCTCGATGACGATATCAAAGAGATAAACGCTTCAATTAGGAAAAAGTGGCCAGCAAATCCAAGCAGATGTTGCTACCCAATCGTCTGCCGTGGAAGACTCGCCCGATGTGGTATTCATACTCTCGACGTCTTCATTAACCTTAGTAATCAACTCGTTATCGCTACAAACAACCTTGTGGACGTCATACTGGTCGAAGCTGCCAAGGCAAAAGGTCACCTTCAACAGACATTAAAACCCTTGCTGAATTATGCACTATGGCACAGGAAATAGCTGAATTCACGAAGCCTAAAGTCGAACTTAAAGCAGTCGAGAAGCTTCTATCAGTAGTCAATAGACACGCAGAAGCAACCTCAGTCGAACTTGATCCGCCGAGTCAAAACACTCGCCAAGCTCGGAAGAAGCTCACACCAACCAGGCTCTTTGATCAAACCAAAGAATGAGAGGATAAAGCCAAAACCCTTAGCCGTTAAATGTATCAAACTTGCCTCACATTAAACATCGCCGACCCAACCAAGAGTAGCCTTGGCTCTCCATCTAGAAATAGAATTAATAAATCCCATCTCTTCCCATACATCATTAAAATCAAATCATTTACTTTCCTCATCCCAATCAAATTGTAAATCGTCTTACTGCCTCACTATTACCCCAGCGCTCTGAACGATCATGAAAAGCTCCGGCGCTGCGCCTTGGCCTAAGCGGTTACCAAAATCAATCAATTATCAACTTTTCTATTACAAACATTTAGTACCGATTATCTCACATCCAATAAAATTTTTCCCCAGCAATTATTTATACCACATAATATCATAATTTTATCTCGAAGAAGAAGTTAATCGCCAAGGTGGTAACTGCTCCTACTGCCAAGGCGAATAATATCTTCAGTCATTTTACTTTACTTTCATTATTTTCATCTTATTTCTTTTAATCTCCAAATATCACTAACAGTTTTAAATAGCCCAAGGGCCTAATATCTTAATGTACATATTAAGTTGCATTTATTAGATACCAAGACGAAGTCATTACTTAATCGCCTTGGCAAACTGACTTGACAAACAACCAATGCATGTGAACAAACACCCCTTTAAACATAGACCTTATTGTAAACGTGCAATGACACGTAATCTTTATTTGTATCAATACTCCCACAATTAATCACACATACTTACAATCATGTAAACCCCTAGACGCCTGAGCGAAGCGCCTGCTTGACTATCAGCCACGGCGACTAAGCTAACAGGCCTAGGCGGTCAGTTATCAGCACAGGCGCCAAGTTTGTCGCGCCTGTATTCTTTACAGCCTAGTCTTCAACAAAGAGTTTTATGCAACTTAAAAAAAAAAAAACCCAACCTAACCTAACCTAACCTAACCTAACCCAACCTAACCTAACCTAACCTAACCCAACCTAACCTAACCTAACCCAACCTAACCCAACCTAACCTAACCTAACCTAACCCAACCTAACCTAACCTAACCTAACCCAACCTAACCTAACCTAACCCAACCTAACCTAACCTAACCTAACCTAACCCTAACCAACCTAACCTAACCTAACCCAACCTAACCTAACCTAACCTAACCTAACCTAACCTAACCATCCTAACTAACCTAACCTAACTAACTGGTGGTGAAAAACCCTAGCCTTTGTTGAGTGAACATCAAATTTTAGAGCTCCCGTAAACTTACTTATATCTTCGGTCCTGGTGACCACACAACCCAACCTCAGGTTCGACAATCCTTCTGAAAGTCTGAACTTCCCGTCCACTTGACCTGCGAAGCCCAAAGAGGTCATTTCCCGTTCCCGTTTTCCGAACCGAAGTGTTCGCACCTCGGCTTCGGAAAAGTCTCCTTCATCAGGCTTTAGAAGCCAAAAGTCCCCAACCCAACCTCACCTCCGAACCTCGTTCCATTCTTCATCTCATTGGTTCACAGAACCTTCATTACTCATTCATCGAAGTTCGTACAGCCCCAGATCGAACTTCGTATTCACACTATCGCCCCCTAGTTTACTTCCTTGGTACTCTTCACTTTCATTAGTTTACTCATCAGTTCAAAATCAACCGTCAAGGAAGCAACTTCTCACATCTCCTTACATCCGAGCCTCGTACCATGTCATCATCCCCACCATACCAAATACCCTGTGTTCAAGTCCCCCACGCTTCCGTTCACCGAAGTCTCCAATTGCAGACGAACCTCGTAGTGTTAAATGGGCCCATAATATGATAGATAATATGTGGCAAATTAGCTTCGATCCCGAAGAAGGTGCAACTCAATCTACATTTCAATTTCGGACGTTATCCGAACTCGTAAAACTCTTAACCCGGCTTAACTCAAAGGTCGTAAACGTGTACGCGCAAGCCCAGGGGCCGTATCGATACAACAGGAAGCCGAAACAACACTGGTCGAACTCATCAATATGCTGCATTCAATCGCAACTAAAATCAAAGCAAGTGTAACAACTGCGGAGGCCTCAATTGCTCAATCTGGAAATATAAAGGCCGAAATAAAAACACAAGTGCTATCTAGTCTTTGTGACATCGTTGCTGAAGCAAATAGAATAGGATCGGTAGAGTCTAACCTGGTCGCAAATATAGTGAATAGAATTGCGGACTCAACAGTCAAACGTGCAAGTGAAAAAATTACCGAATGAGCTGATAAAATAATGTCAACAACAGCTAACAAGGTCAGTGAAGCGACCAAGTCAGCCATCAAGGAAGGTGCAGTTCACTTCCCGCCTCTAAACAACGAGACAATATCAAACCCGATCCCTGGCCCTTCAATGAACTTCGTCCCAACTATCAGGCACTCCACAAAGAAGGAGGTACGCAGAAATGGCAAGGAATATAAACCCGACGGTTGATGGCTCCTGTGCCTTTATTGTTAAACAAACAAGACCTTGACCCAGGAGAAGCAGATAAGCAGAAAGACTGCTATACTATATAACGGAGAAAATCGATCCATGTGAGATTGGAGTAAACGTGCAACGAGTTAGTAAATTAGGGTTCGAAAGACCTTAATAAGGTGTCCAACGCTTAAAGATAAGCGAAATGATAGAGGAAGCTTCAAAGAACAATGAATTCGAGATTGAGGAGGAGAAGCCACCTCACCTATTCGTGAAAATTGCCCGTGTAAGTGAATCCGTTGGACTTGACCAGATAGCAAAGCTTATGGTTGCAGAACAGGGAAGTTCTCTAGCTACGAAACCGAAACCTTTTCTGAGGATATAATTAATATCCAAGAGGAAAGAGAGGATGGCATCAATCCAATACAAGGGATATAATACTGAAAGTAACATCTAAACTATTTCGATCGCTTATCGAAGCTCGGAAAGTGGGAATTAGATACCAATATGTGCGCATCTTTCCGCATGCTCTAAACAAGGTGCCATAAATGTCTGAGCTTCAGACATGTTGCCAAACACTGTCGTAGAAGAGACCCAATTACTTCGTGCCACAACTGTCATGAAGACCATCCTGTCAAAGAGTGCACGAACAAAAGAAATTTTGAAAATACCGTTGTCTGAACTGTGAAAGACATCCCTATTATACCAAAGGAGCAGAACGCGTATATGGTCATAGCACCCGGTCAACAAGGTGTCCAGTATATAGAGAAGCCCTAGATAAGCAAAGGCAAATCTTGGACTTCTACCTCAAATCTGAAAAACTTTTTTAGATGCAACCACCAACAAAGATCAAAATACTACAGCTAAACGTTAACCGAAGCAAAACATCGACTGCACAAGCAATAAGTATCTGTGAAGAAGAGGGCGTAGCTATAGCCATGCTACAGGAAACTAACCACAATACAAGCTGCGAGGTGTAAAGAAAAGTTACAATCTTTATGTCCCATCTGACCATGAACCGAACGGAAGAGCCTTCGCTGCAATAATTATTTTAGACAAGAATATCCCCCAAATGCCGCTGAAATCCAATTCATCATATATCGCAGCATGTAAGATCTTCACCACCGATGGATGGATAACATTAACATCGGTATACATTCCACCGACAGTGAAAAGAAAGGAGATTATTACATCACTGACCCATTTAATCCGAACCTCGACTGCTAGTGATCAAGAACAGTTTATTTGTTGTGGTGACTTCAATGGACGCTCAACTCAATGGGGAGATGAGAAAACCAATGCAAATGGCCTTCAAGTAGAGGAAATGCTGGAAGCTAACCAGCTAGTTCCGGTAAATCATGGAAAACACCCAACCTTTAGTGCAGTGCGTTCAGGGGTTCTTCATAAAAGTATAGTGGATCTCACCTGTGTCTCTCCCACCCTTCTAGCACAATCACACGATTGGAAAGTAAGGGCGGACTCATCGACAACTTCGGATCACTATGCGATCACGTTTGAATTATCAGTGAAATACAAGTTTACAGCCTTCGACTCAACTAAAGTGTTCAAGCAGATTCCCAAGTCATGGAGAAACTTCGAAAAGATTGCAATCCAAAAACTTGACAGTGTGCATCGAGCTCGAGAGTGCAGTGTTGAAATTCTTGCAGCAAGATATACGCGTGCGGCTACAGAAACTGCAGATTATACAATTCGTAAAAGTCAGAAACAAAAATCGAGGAAATGTTTCTGGAAAATTCAACTATTGTGGCTCTTGACCGAAGGATAAATGCTGAGAAGTATTTCGGTATGTTCTAACTCCGAGCGTCGTGACTCACTGAGAAAACGGTTAACCGAACTTCGTAGTGAGGTTTCTAGTCATATCAAAGAGGCGAAATTAAAATCGTGGAGAGACTATACTAAACAACTTGATGCCAGCAAAACATGGGATCCGGTCAATAAATGGCTAAAGAACTCATCTGTTATACAGTCACAGTGTCTCACAGATTCAGAAAACAAGTTCCTGTCTGCCGCAGATTCAGGAATGTTATTATTAAACACCTTCTTCCTGATGATACGGAACATAACGATTGTGCTCAACATATTGTAATTCGAAGATACAAAATCAAATGAAGCTATTGACAACATACTTCCAGCAAATGATCCCCTTTCAGCTACAATGAACTTGAGAAGGTTTTTCTAAGGTACATGTATCAAAGTCACCAGGATATGATGGTCTCAATTCAGCGATTTGTGAACGATTACGACAACAAACGGACCTTCTGCTTCATGTCTATAACTGCTGCCTGTCGCAAGGGTCTTTCCAAGGTTTGGAAAACTGCAGTAATAAAATATATTCAAAAAGTGGGAAAGGAGATTACACTAAACCGAAGTCTTATCGCCCAATCGGACTTCTACCAATGCTGGGGAAAGGTCTTGAGTCGTTGATACATTCGCGACTGTGTTGGCACCTCGAAAGAAACAATTTTATTGATGATTCGCAATTCGGAGGAAATCAGCAGAAACCTGTATTCAAACTCTCGTGTCAGACCTATCCGAGGCTCGGAAGACAAATAACATCGTCATACTTATATCATTAGATATCGAAGGTGCTTTTGATAGTGCCTGGTGGCCGAGTGTATTGCATAAACTACAGAGAGCAAGGACTCGAGGAATCTTTATCACCTTATTCACTCTTACTTGTCAGAGAGAAGAGTAGAGCAAGAAGATTTATGCTCCCGTGCAGAGAAGACAACAACAAAGGGTGTATACAAGGTTCAGTCCTTGGGCCGTTTTTCTGGCTGTTAATCATAAATGATCTTATAAGAGACCTGAGCAAAGGCATAACTGTTTATGCTTATGCTGATGATGTCTCTATTATAGTAAAAGCGAATACAAAGCAGTTGATGACAGAGCAACAACGTGATAAAACAAGTATCCGAATCATGGTCCCTGAACGAGAAGATGAAATTCTCTGCCCAAAATCTGCCTTGCTGGTAATCAAAAATAAAGGAGATTGCATTGAGCTGAAGATAAACGACGAAATCGTACCTGTAGTGGAAACTGTGAAACCCTAGGCGTCACCCTAGATAAACAGTTGAAATTTACAAAACATCTTGATCAACTTCTGAGGAAAACAACGCAGTTTAGTAACAGAGCTGCGTTTAAAGCACAGTCAATGTTTGGTAACCACATCGAAATATTCAGAAAGATTTGGGATGGCGTTGTAATTCCACTCTGGAGTACGCTGTTACAACATGGGGCTCTCTCTCTCAAGTTCAATTACGTAAAACAGAAGCTTAGAAAGTTGCAAAGATTGTACATAATAAGAACTTCAAAACTTTCTACACCACATCCTGGGTCAACACAATTGCCATCTGTGGTTACAAACCAGTAGATACCGTACTAATCAAAACGATGCTGCAGAGAAATATTATAAGTGGGTACAGAAGCGTATTATCCTTCCGTCCGATAGGAAATTTGAGCAGACAATCCCTTACGAACCTCGTCTTCATCCAGCTGGTCTCTCTGTCAAATTCAGAATAACCGAACCAAGTGATGAACCTAGTCACCGAAGCTCGGAAGATATTCATGTGTACACGGATGGCTCGAAAACTTCGGATGGTGTTGGTGCTGGTGTCTTCATTCTGTATGATACAGCCAGAGAGCTCAAGAAAGTTCTGCCTAGCTGATTACTGCACTGTCTTCCAAGCAGAGGTATTCGCGATAATGAAGGCAGCTGAAATAGTGGATAAGCTTATCGCGTGTCATAAATCAGTTACGATAAACACTGATTCTCAAGCAGCACTTCTAGCAATTAAACAGTATACAAACTCGACAAAACTGATATCTGATACAAGGGTACTATTGGAAAGGATAGCAAACAAAGCAGAAGTCGAAGTACGATGGATTAAGGGCCATGCTGGGATAGATGGTAATGAAATCGCTGATGACTTAGCCAAAAAAGGAGTCAAAATGAAGACTAAAAAGAATTTTGACAGTGTACCTAAATCATATGCCAAATATCAGCTAAAGACGATAAGTGATGCAGAGAGCAACAAACTACTAGCTGGGAACGAAAACAGCCAAATCTGCAGGTTCTCGAAGTCTTTTCAGGCACTTTCTAACATTAGCGAGCTTCGCGAGTGGCAGAAAATTGCCCCTTTTCTTACCGGCCACGGAATGTTTAAAACACACATGGAAAGGATAAACATCCTTAAGGAAACAATGCATGTGATTTGTGCGATGAAGGTGTTCCCCAGTCGTCTGATCACATACTCTTTGACTGTCCTGCCTTCAATCAACAGAGAATTCAAATGCAATCACTGTCCCGAGACAAAATAACCAATACAGAGAAGTTCTTTCATAGTCTAGTTAAAGACAGTGACATTCAAATCATCCTCTCAGGCATCTACAAAGTGGTAGAGAGACAAAATATTAGAACCTCGCTCATCAGTAAGCAGCATTCAATTAATGCATAAAGCAACACCATATCATCATTTGATTGTATATAAATCACATACAGTTGTATTTAAACCACATCTCACATCCGAAGCATACGAACTTCCAGTTTCCATTGAAAGCTCAGTGTAAATAGTGCTTTTACCAAGTGATCACCTAACCTTATCGTATACAATCTTACGAACCTCGTAACTCAGCAAAATATCGTGCGTATAGTTACGAAGCTCAAGCATCGGAAATCTCAGCAACTTTAAATATTTCATTCATTTCGTGATACGAACCTCCCGCACTTCGTCCCACCGCAGCTCTCCATCAGATGGCGCTATCATCGTCTTCACCTACTCACACACACGAATAGGTTCAGTTGTCAATCTGATCTCCTCAAGTCAACATCAAAACGTTTCCGAACTCACCGAACCATCTCTTCTGCGTACGAACCTCGTATCATTACTAACCTCGTGTTAAAATCATATTCTCACCTCATCTTACTCATCGTACAAATACGAACCTCGTATCATTACTAACCTCGTGTATAAATCATATTCGCACCTCATCCTACTATTCGTCGTACAAATACGAACCTCGTACAAACCATTCTACCGCAGTTCGGACATATATTTTAGTGAAACCTCAGTGATTGTGCTAATCGTTCGTCCATCTTAAATCACATCTTAGATCTTTTACTTCTAACCCAAGTGCTTCCAAAGTTCTTCCTGTTCTACATCTCACCTTAATACTTCATCAATAATCAACAGTGCATAAATTCATCTATGTCAATAACCAAAACTTACGAACAGTTCATCTCAGACCATATCAACACAACAGAATCAAATTGTAGGTGTAATAAGTGCAAAAGTGTCGTGAAAAAGTTAAAGAAATGGAGACTCTCAAAAGATGGAAGAGATAATGGAGCAGCGTATGAAGAAATACGAAGAATCAATGGAGCTCAAGCTGAAATCTCTGCTTGGCACTAGAGAAGAGTCACCTTGTACAAAATCTCAAGGCACGAGCGAACCTGAAGTTCTGTGCTCAACCTCAGGTGATGAAGCTAGGAAAGAAAAGGAGATACCTCAACCAGGGACACAGCAAGAAATCGAAGGACTCGCTTTCATCTGTTGAGAAGTACCTTGAAAACACACAGAAGCAAGACCTTCGAGAAATAAATAACAAGCTCATCAAGAAAGCACCTGATTTCTTAAGTAATCACCTTCATAAGCTAAATCAACTCATAGATAAACAAGCCAAAGAGATCGAAAAATTGAAAATAAACAATCATCTGGTGTGAATAAGAAAAAGGCAGTCGACTCAGAGAGTTCAACAAGCGAAAGGGAGATAGAAACCAAGCCAGGAGACATTCACATCGAGAAATGGGGCCTTTTCCGAAGAACAAGTTCAATCAACTTCCGGAAAAGTACAGGTCAGGTTTTCTACCTGAGAAAGGTTATAAAATCGTGCTTCATCGACTACTTCCAGGTGGTTCTCATGGGCCTGCTCCAAAACCACCACTAAGTCGATATAAAATCTGTTTGGAAAGAAAATGTTTCTACCTCGAGGACAACAAAGCTAGAAGTATGCATAAACATAGGCAATCTTACCATCCGGACGCAAAAGAAGCTAATGATATCTGGGTTGACCTAACGCCCGAAGAACTAGAAAACCGATCTAAGAATTGGCGAGATCAGATGGAAAATCGTAATAAACAGGCGAAATCACCACGAAAAAAGGTTAACCGAAAAGAAACGAGTAGAGAGTTTGTATCTGACAGCTCTTCGTCCGAAAACGAAGCTGAGTGTTCATACGAGCCTCGGAAAACGAACAAAGCAGCAAAAGTGACCGAAGCTTCCGAATCCGAAGTGCCAAAAGCGACTTCTGATTTACTCGAAGCCGAAGCCGTAGTCTCATTTCAAGACGAACCTCCCGAAGTCAATTTGTCAACCGCACCATCTGCTTCGGAAAGTCCTTCTGACACTAGTTTCTCAACGGTTACAGTAGAACCTTCAGCTATAAGTGATAAACCACCACAAACAGCAACAACAACAATCGAGAAGTCTACAAGTGACCTAGGTGACAAGTCAACAGTTGTGACTACTAAAGAAAAGCATCCATCGGATGAAGCGTCCATGCAAGTCAAAGCTAAGCCATTAGCTGTCGAAAGAACGTCGCAACCAAAGCAGACTCTTGGTGGGAAAGGTCGAGGTAAAGCTGGCCTCAAATGCTTTCGTAAATACGCCTTGAAGCAAGCTAAAAACCACACGCAAAGACTCTCGGCCGTAGAAAAGGGAATAGCTGATCTTAAAAACACCATTGCCGGTATTCCAGGAATAAGTGACGAAGTAAATCTATCAGAATCTTCGTCTGAATTCTCATCAGGAGACGAATACGAGCCAGAAGAAGACCAATAAAATAACGTAAAGAGCCACTTGCTTAGACAAACCAGGCCCCACATCATATCATTTGTCCTTATTTTCTCAAACAGTGAACATTAAGCAAAATCAAAATAAAAGTTCCCCGAACCTCAAATCCTTACAAAATTGTCTCCGAACCTCATCATTGTACATTCCCTTATCATTACGCACCTGTTCATCATTACGCACCTATCCGATTAGTTACGAACCTCGTATTATCATTACGGATACCATTCAATCGTCACAAAACTCACCTCAACATCACCTCATTCATCATTCGAGCTTGTACTCTATTAAACTTGTGCAAATAGTTATCATCTTACCATACGTCAAATTAACAAATGGAACCAATCGAATCGATTCAATCACCAACACCTTTACCATCAAGTGACAGTGAATCTGAAGTGCCTTTCACCACTGTTCGACTGAACTATCCAAAACGAATTCTACTAGAGTTCATGGATGATCAGTTTGTGCAACACGATGGTAAAGATTATCTTCTTTGAATTCATCTCAAATAGCAAATAATCGATAAAGTGAATCTGGAAAGTGTTCTAAATAAACTACCCAGCGAATCTGAAGAACTTGATATCAAAAGAAATTGAAAACATTCCAAATAAGGAGGGCAGACTCAAACTAATTGGGAAGCACTTAAAGTACAAAACCATGTGCCTACTTAAAACAGTTCGTCGAAAGATCAAAATCGTGATAGGCAATACACCGAAGTGTGCAAGAATGGAAGCCTTGATGAAAAATTAACAAAAGTCGTAAAACGAGTTGCCAAGATAAAGAAACTTCTCGATCCACTGTAAACATCTTTTACATTTGAAGGTGGCGCCACTTGATTCAACTCTTTTCGACATCAACAAAATTGATCGTCACTTTCATCTTGTCTCTCATAGTAACAACAACATATTTATCTTTTAACTTCAATCCTCCGCAGCCAGTTCTTCCGAACTCATACATTTCCTCAACTCACCCGAAGTTCGTTATAAAACTGTTTTATAAATCAAATCGAATCCTTTTCAATCCATTCACTGTACTATTTTATCATCAAATTATTGTAACTTCACCTTTCACCACACTCAACCGCAGCAACAATTATTTCGAACCAACCAACAATTCCCTTCCGAAGTCCGCTTTAATTATACAACCTATTGTGAATAACCTCTTTAACCTTTTAACCTGTATAATTCTCACTATTTTTAACCATGTCCAAACAAATGTGCAAGCCTTCAACAAGTAAACCAAAGACGTCAACCCGGTCTCACGCACATATTCTGCATCGGAAACTGCCATGGTTGAACTGAACTTATCCTTACACGACACTCATCAAGTTAAGGAGCTTACCTTGGAACTGGCACAATTGAAAAGGTCCATCGTAACTCAAGTTTCGGAAATCAAGGATAAAGTGACTGATATTGAAAAGTGCTTGTAACTGGTACAGATGGTCACGAATCCATTCGTCAAACATTGGAGCAACTTGCTGTTTCTCGTACGAAGAAATTCGACATAAATTGGTGCAACCTTTGCTTCGATATACTCACCTCTCCTGAGGATGTATCTGCTCATGCTGAGATAATGCATCCTCACAGACAGAAGGTGTAAAGGTTATAACGAGAAAGGTGAATAGAGACATTTACCAACGACTTATGCAGTTAACCTCGAAGTACAAGAAGCAAAGGCAAAAACCTTGGCCAGCTTGGACAATGATTTACAAGACACCAACCCGACCCTTCCGAAGCACAAGAGACGTCACCTGAAACCAGCGGAAAGAAAGAGAAGAAAAAGAAAAGGAAAATAAAGATAGAGAACGTGATTCCGAGTCCTCCGAAGCTCCGATGCTACCGCCCCAACCGAAGACGAAGACCAATCCACCGAGGTTAATTCACCGAAAGGGAAACGAAGCAAGAAGTCAAAGGACTGAACTGTACCTCGGATATCAAATTTATCTATATGTTCATGAAATTTGTATCTTTATGCCTTATGTTTTATTTTTATGAGCAATCGAGCCTCGTCTCGAATCAAATATTGTATCATTTCGATCCGAACCCCAACAATTGTAATCATCTCCGTATTCCCGTCTGCCCCTATCTTTAACTAATCGAGCTTCGGCTCAAACTGAACTGTTGCTCCACAAATCAAATTCCGAACCTCACTATGTTATCCACCTTCGCCCCTCCATCCAATCCGCACCTCAAAAATATTCATATCTTCCTCCTTCAAAATTCACAAATTGTAAACAAAAATCAATGTACGCAGTTCGCAAGAAACTTTCCAGATAGGGAAAAGATGATATATCGAAATAAACCGTGAAGGTGTCTTCGGACACTGGAACCATTTGAAAAAAAAAAAAAAAAAAAAAAAAAAAAACCTAACCTAACCTAACCTAACCTAACCTAACCTAACCCAATCCCAACCTAACCTAACCTAACCTAGCCTAACCTAAACAGTACTCTGCACTTGCTGTAAGCAAGGGACCCATTCATGCCCTTAACTCAAATAAACTAGCTTTTCAAAAAAAAAAAAAAAAAAAAAAAAACAACCCAAGCCTAACCTAACTAACCTAACCTAACCTAACCTAACCAACCAACCTAACCTAACCTAACCAACCTAACCTAACCTAACCTAACCTAACCTAACCAACTTCAACCGTCGAAGAGGTAACACCTCTTCTTTGCTCTCTTTTGACCTTTCCGCCCGATCAAAGTGATCTTTTATAAATATTTTAATTAAATTTATTTATAATTGTCCCTGCATCACCCCGTGAACAGCCCAAGACCAAACAATCAACGGTCTGACCGCTGTGAGCGGCAACGTCTTAACGTTGTAATTCACAATGGTGAATACCAATGTTAACCCTCTACCCTTCAACGACGTGCCCCTTCAACCTCAACCATACCATCGTTCGGCCTTCGAGCTACTCGAGGGACCACCTCTGCTAATTCCACCTCATCAACAGAAAACCTGGCCAGTGTCCCAAGTATCGAGGCTTTATTGTTTGACCTTGCAGCGTCGAAAACAACAATGCTTGACTTCGTCAAGAGCAAGACAATCGCCCGATATTAAAAGGATTATGGACACCGAATGCTCTAAAATTGATGCTGCCCTAGATGCCCTACACCAACTGGCCGAAACGTTTCGATCCACCGAAACTGGACCAGACGAAGAAACGACTAGTCTACGCGAAAAGGTTGCCAAGCTAGAAAGTGATCTAAGACTAGCTGAAGCGAAGCACAAATCTACTCAACAAGAACTTATTAGTCTCCGCGAGGCATCAACCACCTCAACATGCCCGACACCCGAAAGAGAGGCCTTCAAAGCTGAGATAGACTCGCTCAAGTGGAAAGTCTCACGCCTCGAAAAGTCGCTAAGCGAAGCCAACAAGAAACTAGACAGTACAAATACGGATACAAATATGCAATTTAATGGTAACAAAAGACCTAAACAAAACAATGGTCCAACTAACGAGGTCCAACTTGTCCCAAGAGCGACTCGTACAGTTGACTCAACTGACAACCAACTGGAACCGCGTATAAGAACCCAGTCCTTCCGTCGCCAGCGCAATGATCCACCTTCCAATCCAGGCACCAACCCAAGTAGCAGACGAAACTCTCAACAGGTTGACAGGCCACAAAGATCCACAAACAATAATCAAAGGCAAAACGTAAACAGACCAGATGTAAACAGACCAATGTAAACAAACCAAATGTAAACAACAAACCAGCTGTTCAACTCATAGAAGGATTACTACCAGGGCGCCCTCTACCGACCGATGGCACCTCAGTTATCCTGAGCCACAAAGAGGCTGGAACAACAAGCGACCAACTCATCGAAATTTTTCACAACATATATAAACCAAGAGATCACAACATAAAAATCAACAGAATTGTAAAATCTCGTCAGCTCGAATAGCCGTCATCTGCATGACAAGCCTAATGCTGACAGACTTATAGATTTTGTCTCAACCCGCGAGGACATCAACTGGTCAACGGCGCAGAAGAAGCAACCGATCCTGCGAATCCATGGCATCCCGAATGACACGTCCTACGAAGATCTCGTTAGCCAGCTCAAACATCATAATGATGAGCTCACTGATGTGGAACTAAACGAAAATAACTTCGTTCTTGCCTTCAAGAAGAACGAAGGAGATGGCAAAACCACCAACGCCGATTTCTTCTTCAGATGCGATCCAAAAATATACAAAATTCTCACCACCAATCCATTTGTTAGGATCGACTACCGCAGATGTCGAACAAGCAGATACTCCAACTTCTTGCAGTGTTGGAAGTGTCAGATGTTCGGGCATAGTACGAGTAAATGTAATCAAAAGATTACATGTGCCCATTGCGCTGATGAGCACAATACAAAAACATGCACCCAAAAGAAGACACCGAAGTGTGTCAACTGCAGCAAATATAATGCGAGAGTCAAAAACTCACACTTTAAATTGGACTGTTCCCACAGTGCCATGTCAGCTATGTGCCCAATCTTCAAACGAATGCGACAAATCGCCAACGAATTAACTGATTATAATGGCGCCTAGACCTGTCCATATACCAACCATGCGAAAACTCAAAATCACCCAAATAAATGTCGATCGAAGCTACTCCAGCTATCATAGTGTTTTACAACACGCCATCACGGAGCAGATCAGCGTACTGCTCATTCAAGAGCCACCACCTAACTTCGTAACCATGCAATCAAGTGGACTGAGATTTTACTCAGACCAACAGAAGAAAACCGTAACTATCATTCTAGACCCGCAAATCAAAATCACCTATTCAAACATCGACCAATCGAACATCACAACAATTGGCATTGAAGATATCACCATAATCAACTGCTATTTCCCGCCTAGAGGTCAACAACAAGCAACCTTCCCACTGATAGAACAGACATTAACTGAACGTTCTTTTTGTGTCATCGCGGGAGACTTCAACGCCAGGTCGACGCTTTGGAGCGACAACCTAACCAACTCCCGAGGGAAAACCTTAGAAAATTTTATAAATAGCAATGGCCTCTCGATATACTACTCGACAGAACAACCCTCCTTTCTTGTCTGTCGACAAGGTCGAACATTTACGAGCAACATCGATCTCACCCTGGCCACAGCAGAAATACAATACAGCATCGAAGACTGGGAATTTGTAGGGAAGGACTTCGCAACTCCCCATGCTGGCATTGCTTTTAACATCGTAAACAACTCGCATCATAACAGCAAACCAGCTAAAGAAATCACTACAAGAAGAAGCTGGAATCTCAGTAAAGTTAACTGGGCAACCTATTCACTGCTTCTTGACTCCAACTCTCCGGACACCCCAACAAGCCAACAGGTCACGCATGAAGAATTAGATCACGAATTGGAATCCATATACGAATGGATTGAAGAATCACTGTTCACAGCAGGAGCAAAGATACGGCCAAACAAGCGGCCCAAGAGCTTTCCTTGGTGGGACTCTGCTGTTGAATCAACAATGGAAAATATTAGCAGCAAGAGACAGATTAGGAAAACTCTCCTCGATCTCTCAAACATGCGACCAAGTGGCTGACCGAACTCACCGAACAGCTCAAACTGCGAATACGAGAGTCGGCCTCTACTGAAAACTCTCTGAGTGCACAGGGGCAGACGCATGGACTTCCTACTACAAAGTAATCAAGTCACGTAAGAAAAGTGGATTACCCACTAAAATTCAGTCAGCGGACCGGTCAATCCACGGAGATGCCAATTTGGCAAGCTTCTTTATCGAACACTTTTTCGGACCCCTTGACGATTTGACGAGTACAACCAACCAACCATCGACCAGGCAAACAAGTCAACCTCTCGAAATAGCACAATCCGACCTCTTCAACCCCCAGGAAGTTAAATGGGCAATTGACACCTTTGGTAACAAGAAAGCGCCTGGAATTGAAGGGTTTACAGCGATTGTCTTCAAGCAAATGGCACCCCTGGCAATAGAAACTTTAACGAGTTTCTTCAATAGATGTCTAATCAACAGCTATTTTCCACGCAGCTTTAAACACTCCTACACCATACTACTACCGAAGCCCGGAACAGACCAAACCTCAGTCAAGGCATGTAGACCAATCGGGCTGCTACCCTTAGCGGGTAAAATCCTGGAAAAGCTTATACTTAACAAGCTTGAGAAATGGCTCGATAATACAATCGACGATGCACAGTTCGGCTTTCGTAAAAATAAGTCAACTCTTGATGCACTCCAGGCGATCCTATCAAAGCACCAATCCAACAGATCACAAGGCAAAGCGTCGATTGTGATCTCCTTCGACATCGAAGGAGCCTTGATAACCTCAGATGGTCTGACATCCTAGATTCTGGAGAAAAGAGAATGTCCAGAACATATTCGGTCGCTCTTGTCGTCTTACTTAACCACAAGGAGGACAACATTATGTTATAACACCGAAGAAGCACATATCGAGAACACCAGAGGAACCGTCCAAGGCTCATGTCTGGGACCAACGCTGTGGAACATAATGATAAATGAGCTCCTAGTGAACCTTCGAGTTCTCAACACATCAAATGTTCTTAGCCTCGCCTATGCAGATGACATCACGTTGGTGGGTTCCATTGGTCGGACCAACTACCAGAATGATGTGAATTGTATATCACGGGTTATACTAGAGCTCGAACGTTGGGCAGCGAAATACCATCTCAAATTCTCCCTCAAGAAAACAAACCATCTCTGGATCCCAGGAAGAAGTGATATTCAAAAACCAACCATCCGACTATACGACCAACCAATCCTTGAGGTGGCCTCAACCAGGATTCTAGGGCTAATCATAGACAATCAAATGAAATGGAATGAACAGATAAAAAACATAAACATAAAGATAAACAGTCTTTTTTGTCAAAGCTATTCATCTTTCGGCTGGCCGAAGCCACAACTCAGCCTTCTCAGACTTATACATGATGCAGTGGTCATCCCCAAAATGACCTATGCTCTTGGTATATACGGAAGTATGTTAACTCGAGCTCAAAACATGTCTTAGAAATGACTCACCGCAAGGTATTACTATAAAATCACTGGCATATCGCACCACCCATACACATCACTCTGCAAAATAGCGGATATTCCACCATTCGAACACCTTATCGAGTATCATGTCAACCTGTCGACCTGTCTAAATGGCAACCTCTCACTACTTGACCTCCCCAGAGATCGACCTCTCGAAAACAAATCTTCTCTCAGCCTCTCCTCTCGCGCAGAGAATGTTATTCCAATTACCAAAATCCATCCACCAGACGCTCCGACTGAAACTACATTCATTGCCTACACCGATGGAAGTAAAACAACGGATGGAGTCGGCTTTGGACTGGTGATATACGACAATTCAGGAAAAATAAAGCACCAGGCTAGCTTACCACTATTCAGTTATGCCAGCATTTTCCAGGCTGAATGTCTGGCGATCATTCGAACACTTGAGCTCATCAACAGTCGAATATGTAAAGCGGGTGAATCTGTGCACATATTCACCGACTCCCAGAGTATATTCACATGTCTCAGGTCCCGACTCATTCAACACCCACTGATTGAACAGATAAGGGAACAAATCATCACCACGATAAACAAAGGCATTAGAATAAACATCTCCTGGACCAAGGCACACGTTGGTACAATCGGTAATGAAAAGGCTGACCAATTGGCCAAGGCAGGCATTAGGGCCAAGACCAAGATAAACTATGTAGATGTTCCCCGTTGTTTTGTTAAGCATCAGCTTAAAGCACTGGCCAAAACAAACACAAATAAGCGTTTGGCTCTAAACGAATCAAAATCAATAATCCCAGTTCTAGGAAACTGGAACAAGGATCCATACAAGCTCAACCTCGCTAAGCAAACATTCCAACTCATATCCGGCCATGGTCCCTTTCCCTCATACCTGAAACGTTTCGGTCTGAAAGAAGATGAAGCATGTTTGTGTGGCGAACCAACGGCCAATGCAACCCACTACCTGGACGACTGTCCACTAGTCGACCAAGCCAGGACGCACTTTCGGATACAAACTGATGTGAGAGATGTAAAACCTTCCAAATTCATCGGACATCAGCTAAATAATGACACCGAGGCAATAAACAAATTCTGTAAAGAAGTCATCAGAATAATAAGAAAAGAAGGCATCAACAGATGAATCAATCACCACACCAACCACAGCAAGAAAGACCCTAAATCAATCAGCGACAACCATCAACCAATCGACCCTAGGGTATGTCATAAGAAAGATATTCTCTTTTGTCTCATATTCAACTGAGATCTTTATCTCCAATTAATGTAAAAGAACTCAAATAGTCGACGCTGCGTAATCAACCAAACTGTCGAACTTCCCACCAATCGACTGCCTAACAATTCACCAGTCGAACAAGTCAAACATGCAAGCGTCCATAGGTCATGCGCGAAACCAGAACATCAGCTGGTCAAATCAGTTGCAGCTTCGCCTCGCCTGTGATAACAACAGAGTTTATCTTTTTCATCTTAGTTACTTTTATTGCCATTTACAAAGTTTAACAAGTGTTTTAATTTCAAAGTTTTCTAAATATTGAAGTGTAAATACAACGAACTCTTACAAAATCCGCCTCCTACCAACAAACAATCGAACCCACCAATTCCCATTTTATACCAAATCTCTTTTTAACACAAAATGGCTCCCTATGAACAATCCAACCTTGAATCTACACCAAGCGACTCACCATGCCTCGCACTTGTCCCGTATTCTCCTCTCTCTCATCCAAATATTGTGCCAAAATCCAACCTCCAAAAATTGGACTTTACCAACATCAACATATTACTTCAACAAATGAACAATCTAAAAAACATCACTTCTAATGTCTCCAAACCTCTCGGGTTAAAATGTAAATACAAAGAGCAAATTGAGACATTTAAACAACAACCCTCAATACATGAGGAACCAAACACCCCAACAAGCGACTCTTCCAATGAAGCAACCCACGGCACCAACACTCCAATCGAACAATCCGCTTTGGACGATCTCATCCTTGATGATTCAATCACTAGCGACTTCTTGGCAAGTCTTGGCTTGACTCATGCACTGAGCTCAGAGGATGAGTCGAGGATCTGTAATAGGATTGGTGAACAAATTTTTGCCCACTTGCTTCCTAAACTTGACTCTCTCTTACCTCAAATAACATCCCAACCATCGAACCCTCCAACAACCCAACAAGCAACAGCCCAACAAGAAACAATCCAACCGACAACAACTACAACTATTGAAATAGCAACCGAACCACCTAAAAACGCTCGTATACATGAGGTGGCCGAACACTACTTCACACCTCATCACCGGCTTAAGTTAATTGACTACTCATGTAAATTGAAAAATCTTATCCTCAATACCATAAGTCTATTACAAAGACTTCAGACCAGTTCAAATGGTGGTGCCAATTTCATTTACCAAGAAAGTGAAGTCTTCTCGATGCTCAAGCTTTGTTTAGAAGTGTTTGAGGAAATTGAACCCACAACTGGTCGTGCTGATAACCTTTTTGGCCCAATGTCATGGGTTAATCAATACCTCAGTGAGTATCATGAACTTATCAATGCCAATGAACCATCAACTAGTGGACCTGTCGACCTCCGGAGATACCGAGCCCGCTAATTGAAATTCCGAGACTTCCACTGACAAGGGAATTCCTGAGTGAATCATATCAGGTCAAAAATCGATTTTTTGAAAAATAGACGGAAAATAAAGGGGGAAAATTTTTTTATTGGGTGCCCAATCTCAAAGGGGGGCGGAAAAATCGAAGGTCAAAGTTTCGCAATATGCAGTCGATCGATATGCATCGATGATTGCATATTTAATACTTCGATAGTCTGATTTATTATTTTTTTTGAGGATAGAGATTGAATAATTATACCATCGATGTGTCAAATATGCAAAATATCGAAAATGCATATTGTATCCATAGATGAAAATCGAAATAAAATCGGACATTTTCTGATCGATTTTTCAGTGCATATTGCAAATTGTATATATCGAAGATGACTTTACAAATATGCAATGATTTTTGCATATTTTTGACTTCCTTTTTGTAATTAAATTGACTGCAAATATGCAATCAGCTGTGCATATTTTTGACTTCCTTTTTTGATTAAAAGTGTCTACAAATATGCAATCATCTGTGCATATTTTTGACTCTCTTTCTGTATGCAATTTACTGCAAATATGCAATGATTTTTGCATGTTTTTGACTTCCTTTTTTGATTAAAATTGTCTACAAATATGCAATCATCTGTGCATATTTTTGACTTCCTTTTTTTAATTAAATTGACTTGAAATATGCAATCATCTGTGCATATTTTTGACTCTCTTCTGTATGTATTGGCTGCAATATGCAATCATCTGCATATTTTGACTCTCTTTCTGTATGTTTGCTGCAAATATGCAATCATCTGCATATTTTTGACTCTGTATGCAATGGCTGCAAATATGCAATCATCTGCATATTTTGACTTCCTTTTTAATTAATTGACTTGAAATATGCAATCATCTGTGCATATTTTGACTCTCTTCTGTATGCATTTGCGCAAATATGCAATCATCTGTATATTTTGACTTCTTTTTAATTGAATTGACTTGAAATATGCAATCATCTGCATATTTTGACTTCTTTTTTTAATTAATTGACTTGAAATATGCAATCATCTGTGCATATTTTGACTTCTGTATGCATTTGTTGCAAATATGCAATCATCTGCATATTTTTGATCCTCTCTCTGTATGCAATTTGTTGCAAATATGCAATCATCTGTGCATATTTTGACTTCCTTTTTAATTAATTGACTTGAAATATGCAATCATCTGCATATTTTGACTCTCTTCTGTATGTAATTTGTTGCAAATATGCAATCATCTGCATATTTTTGACTTCCTTGATTAAAGTGTTCACAAATACAATCATCTGCATATTTTGACTCTTTCTGTATGCAATTTACTGCAAATATGCAATGATTTTTGCATGTTTTGACTTTTGATTAAAATTGTCTACAAATATGCAATCATCTGTGCATATTTTTGACTTCCTTTTTTTAATTAAATTGACTTGAAATATGCAATCATCTGTGCATATTTTTGACTCTCTTTCTGTATGCAATTGGCTGCAAATATGCAATCATCTGTGCATATTTTTGACTCTCTTTCTGTATGCAATTTGCTGCAAATATGCAATCATCTGTGCATATTTTTGACTCTCTGTATGCAATTGGCTGCAAATATGCAATCATCTGTGCATATTTTGACTTCCTTTTTTTAATTAAATTGACTTGAAATATGCAATCATCTGTGCATATTTTTGACTCTCTTTCTGTATGCAATTTGCTGCAAATATGCAATCATCTGTGCATATTTTGACTTCCTTTTTTTAATTGAATTGACTTGAAATATGCAATCATCTGTGCATATTTTGACTTCCTTTTTTTTAATTAAATTGACTTGAAATATGCAATCATCTGTGCATATTTTTGACTCTCTGTATGCAATTTGTTGCAAATATGCAATCATCTGTGCATATTTTTGATCCTCTCTCTGTATGCAATTTGTTGCAAATATGCAATCATCTGTGCATATTTTTGACTTCCTTTTTAATTAAATTGACTGGAAATATGCAATCATCTGTGCATATTTTGACTCTTATGATTTGTTGCAAATATGCAATCATTTGTGCATATTTTGACTTCTTTTAATTAATTGACTTGAAATATGCAATCATCTGCATATTTTTGACTCTCTGTATGCAATGCAAATATGCAATCATCTGTGCATATTTTGACTTCCTTTTTTTAATCTAATTGACTTGAAATATGCAATCATCTGTGCATATTTTTGACTCTCTGTATGCAATTTGTTGCAAATATGCAATCATCTGTGCATATTTTTGACTTCCTTTTTAATTAAATTGACTGGAAATATGCAATCATCTGTGCATATTTTTGACTCTCTTTCTGTATGCAATTTGTTGCAAATATGCAATCATCTGTGCATATTTTTGTCTTCCTTTTTTTAATTAAATTGACTTGAAATATGCAATCATCTGTGCATATTTTTGACTTCCTTTTTTTAATTAAATTGACTTGAAATATGCAATCATCTGTGCATATTTTTGACTCTCTGTATGCAATTTGTTGCAAATATGCAATCATCTGTGCATATTTTGACTTCCTTTTTAATTAAATTGACTGGAAATATGCAATCATCTGTGCATATTTTTGACTCTCTTTCTGTATGCAATTTGTTGCAAATATGCAATCATCTGTGCATATTTTTGACTTCCTTTTTAATTAAATTGACTGGAAATATGCAATCATCTGTGCATATTTTGACTCTTTCTGTATGCAATTTGTTGCAATTATGCAATCATCTGCATATTTTTGCCTTTTTTAATTAATTGACTTGAAATATGCAATCATCTGCATATTTTGACTTCCTTTTAATTAAATTGACTTGAAATATGCAATCATCTGCATATTTTTGACTCTGTATGCAATTTGTTAAATATGCAATCATCTGTGTATATTTTGACTCTTTAATTAATTGACTTGAAATATGCAATCATCTGCATATTTTGACTCTTTTTAATTAATTGACTGGAAATATGCAATCATCTGTGCATATTTTGACTCTGTATGTGTTTGTTGCAAATATGCAATCATCTGTGCATATTTTGACTTCCTTTTCTAATTAAATTGACTTGAAATATGCAATCATCTGTATATTTTGACTTCTTCTGTATTAATTTGTTGCAAATATGCAATCATCTGCATATTTTGACTCTCTGTATGTAATTTGTTGCAAATATGCAATCATCTGTATATTTTGACTTCCTTTTTAATTAATTGACTTGAAATATGCAATCATCTGTGCATATTTTGACTCTTTTTAATTGAATTGACTGCAAATATGCAATCATCTGCATATTTTGACTCTTCTGTATTAATTTGTTGCAATATGCAATCATCTGTATATTTTGACTTCTTTAATCTAATTGACTTGAAATATGCAATCATCTGTGCATATTTTGATCCTCTGTATGCAATTTGTTGCAAATATGCAATCATCTGTGCATATTTTTGATCCTCTCTCTGTATGCAATTTGCTGCAAATATGCAATCATCTGTGCATATTTTTGACTTCCTTTTTTAATTAAATTGACTGGAAATATGCAATCATCTGTGCATATTTTTGACTCTCTTTCTGTATGCAATTTGTTGCAAATATGCAATCATCTGTGCATATTTTTGATCCTCTCTCTGTATGCAATTTGCTGCAAATATGCAATCATCTGTGCATATTTTTGACTTCCTTTTTAATTAATTGACTTGAAATATGCAATCATCTGCATATTTTTGACTCTCTTCTGTATGCATTTGTTGCAAATATGCAATCATCTGTGCATATTTTGACTTCCTTTAATTAATTGACTGAAATATGCAATCATCTGCATATTTTGACTCTCTGTATGTAATTTGCTGCAAATATGCAATCATCTGTGCATATTTTTGACTTTTCTAATTAAATTGACTTGAATATGCAATCATCTGTGCATATTTTGACTCTCTTCTGTATGCTGTTGTTGCAAATATGCAATCATCTGTGCATATTTTGACTTCTTTTAATTAATTGACTTGAAATATGCAATCATCTGTGCATATTTTTGATCCTCTCTCTGTATTTGTTGCATATATGCAATCATCTGTGCATATTTTTGACTCTCTTTTTGTATGCAATTTGCTGCAAATATGCAATCATCTGTGCATATTTTTGACTTTCTTTTTGTATGCAATTGACTGGAAATATGCAATCGGCTGTGCATATTTTTGATCCTCTCTCTGTATGCAATTTGCTGCAAATATGCAATGTCTTGTGCATATTTAAGGTTCCTAAATATATGCAATCATCTGATAATTTGCAATGACTTGTACATATTTAAGGTTCCTAAATGTATGAAATCATCTGTGAATATGAAATCATCTGTGCATGTTTTACCTCTCTTTTTACATTAAATTGGCTGCAAACATGCAATCATCTGCTAATATGCAAAGACTTGTGCATATTCAAGGTTCCTAAATATATGCAATCATCTGATAATTTGCAATGACTTGTACATATTTAAGGTTCCTAAATGTATGAAATCATCTGTGAATATGAAATCATCTGTGCATGTTTTACCTCTCTTTTTACATTAAATTGGCTGCAAATATGCAATCATCTGCTAATATGCAAAGACTTGTGCATATTCAAGGTTCCTAAATATATGCAATCATCTGATAATTTGCAATGACTTGTGCATATTTAAAGTTCCTGGATGTATGCAATCATCTGTAAATATGTAATCATATGTGCATATTATTGACTCTCTCAATCTGATTGACTGCAAATATTAAATCATATGTGCAAATTTAAGGTGGCTAAATGTATGCAATCATCGGTAAATATGAAATCATCTGTGTATGTACAACCTCTCTTTTGCAATTAAATTGGCTGCAAATATGCAATCATCTGTAAATATGTAATCATCTGTGCATGTTTTACCTCTCTTTTTTAATTAAATTGGCTGCAAATATGCAATCATCTGCTAATATACAATGACTTGTGCATATTTGAGGTTCCTAAATATATGCAATCATCTGATTATTTGCAATGACTTGTGCATATTTAAAGTTCCTGACTATATGCAATCATCTGTAAATATGTAATCATATGTGCATATTATTGACTCTCTCAATCTGATTGACTGCAAATATTCAATCATATGTGCAAATTTAAGGTGGCTAAATTTATGCAATCATCTGTAAATATGTAATCATATGTGCATATTATTGACTTTCTTTTTCAATCTGATTGACTGCAAATATTCAATCATATGTGCATATTTAAAGTTCCTGAATGTATGCAATCATCTGTAAATATGTAATCATCTGTGCATGTTTAACCTCTCTTTTGCAATTAAATTGGCTGCAAATATGCAATCATCTGCTAATATGCAATGACTTGTGCATATTTAAGGTTCCTGTATGAATTTATGAATGTATGAAATCATCTGTGAATGTTGAACCTCTCTTTTTCAATCTAATTGACTGCAAATATTCAATCATCTGTGCAAATTTAAGGTTCCTAATGTATGCAATCATGCATAATTATGCAAGCATCTTTGCATGTTCCTGCATGTATGCAATTATTTGCGAATAAGCAATCTTCTGTGCATATTTTTGAGTTTCTTTTCAAATTAAATTTGTTACAAATATGTAATCATCTGTACATATGAAAAGATCTGTGCATATTTCTAGTCTTTTAATGGTTGCATGTTGTTGTGCATATATGTAACGATTTTTTTCCGGTTTATACACAATAATTTACACAATTATCAACAAATAGGAAATCAGGTGAGATCTGGTTCATGGATATGTAAACTGCAAATCATTTTATAGTACAAACTGTACGTATGTGTTGGCAGGATATATTTTTCAAGATGGATTGATTGTGATTATGATATATATTCTTGATTACTATTAGATATGTGATGACTTTCATCGGTCTGTGATTGGTATTTTATTTTTCAGCACATGTAAACATGCAAATAATTTGCATGTGTGACTTTCATCTCATTGCATATATCATCATGATGAGTTGAGATAGCAGCACATGTTTCAATGTAGAAAGACCAGAAACCAAAACCTTAAACTCAAAGTAGAACTCTCTCTCTTTCTCTCTTCACTCTGTATGTTATTTGGTACAATTTTATGCACGACAATGATAATCATAAGGTTTAACACATGACAGGCTTGCTTTATTGAGGTTAGGTTAATTGCTAGACTAATCAATCATGATTCAAAACAGAAAGTATACATTATGAAAATACCATATGGGAGTACCACTACCATAGTAGAAGTAGAAGGATCCTCTTTGAGGTTTTTCATCTATGAGGTTTCATTATTATTTAACCGTTAATTCTGGTTCTCTTACTAGATTCTGACAGCTGTACTATTATCACTGTTATAGAACTATTACTGTTACTACAGTTTCATAGCAGTAACGTAATTTTTTCCTTTTCTATTAAGAGGTCTCTTTTACTCTTTGTCCTCTTGCCACTCACATGTTCACACGTCTTTTTTGTTCACAATTGTTTGTTAACTTGTAAGTTTGACAACTGTCATAACATCATAAGATATTTTGTTGATATTGTTACGTGTCTACATTCTATTTGCCACCACCACATCATCAGGTCTAAAGGAAGAACAATAGATAACTTTATGGATAGTGTAGAAATGCAATTTTTATCCTGCAAACTGCGAACAAAATGGTGCCAGTCATTGACTGAAGCTGTGAAAGTTCCCTGAATTTAATAAACACAAACGATTGATTTATAGGTTTACATGCAATACTTTATTTATTTTATTGTATTTTTTATCCTATTTATTTTTTTTTATAATAGGTACATAGTATGAACAATGATGATCATATCATGTTCATGTGAGTACATCAAAAAAAAACAAAGATCCGTACCTTATGGTGGGGGTACATACACGATGTACGGGTGCATTGGTACCTCCACTTTATCACTGGTTAGCATCTTCATTAATTGTAGAAATACAAATATATACCATATGACATTTGTGTGTTCAGTCAATTGCAACAGATTTTGAATATTGTTATATATATTGGACAATTTATTGTATTATTTTAGGTGGCTGGTACATGGTCATTAGATGGTTGTTTTTTGTTGTCTGGTTACAGCAATGTAACGTTTACTACCATTGGTTTCATCTATAAGCATTTTGTAGTAACCCGTTAACGGTTGTGAACAAGTGACACACAGTGTATCAAATTGTTTTGCTGCACGAGCACATGGCCAACATATCTCATGTGAACAATTTGATTGTAATAGGTCGGTACACATGTAGTGAAGCAAGCATACCGGACAACGAGAGAATTCAAGTTTCCTGATCGCAACTTGGCGACAATTCCAAATCTTTTTGGCCGCACAAATTTGCTCTGTTAACTCCGCATGCTCATCACTGTAACTGGTCCAAGCTTTGTCAAATAAAGTCTCATAATTGGATAACATTTTTACCGGTTTAAAGGTTAACATATTGTAACATTTGAGGAATTGTTCCTTGTTACGTCGAAGTGACTCCAATTCCTGGTTTACTTGGACAATTTTTTCAATAGCCTTATCTAAACCGTATGCAATAATTCCACTAGTCAGTTCAAAAAGTCCTTTGTAATAGTTGTGTTCTGCTTCGTATGGATCAACAAAACTTGGATTCCAGACTCGATTATGTGATTGAATTTTTGGTTTCGTTGTTGATCTGGCGTTAGTGTTACCATGCATTTCAACACAATTACCATTGAGGTCATCATCATTATAATACTCTGCATTTTCAATCCAAACTAGATTATCAGGATGTGTTGCTAAACACAGGTGTTTCAATGCTTCTTTTATATCAGCAGCATATGCTGGGTAAAGCTCAGCAAACTCTGTAAATAATACATCCAATTCTTCCATATACTCGGAATATGTTGCAACAGTCGCTGCCCGTTGATCATCTGTACTGGTAGATGCTCCATATTTTCGATATCGTGGCAGATTTCTGTGCATTTGAAAATGGTTGTGTTTATCAGTACAACCACCACCACCACCATCATCATCATCATTATCATCATCAACAGCAGCAGCAGCAGCATCAACAGCATCAACATCATCAACAGCAGCAGCAGCAGCAGCATCAACATCATCATCAGTATAAGTATCAGAAATAGCAACAGCGCCAATAGCGATAGCATCATCAATATCATCGTCTGACTTGTTTTTCAGTGTTCGTTTTTTGTTGTTTGTTGCTTTTTTGGTTTGAAGAAGAAGAAGGTTAACTTCCTTATTCTGGTTTTCATTATCGACCAGGTTTTTTTGTTGATTGTCAAGTGCTTGTAACTTTCTCTGTTGCTTTTTGCACAATTGTATTTGCTTGTCTTCCTTCTGATGGAATGGAAGCATCTGATGTCTATTTCTGTGGGTGGTGTTGGATGTTGATGCTATCGCAATCGGAGCTGTTGCTATTGCTGATGGTAATGGTGTTGTAGTAGTTGTTGTTGTTGTTGTTGTTGCTGATTGTACAGGTACGTTGCTGTTTTGAGTACTACTTACTATACTGACAGCCATAACTGGCTAGGTTATTATTATTGAAAAATATTGAATCAAATTGAATCTACAGATAACAGATACTATTCAAAAAGCTATTCATAGGATTTCACAAAATATAAACGCATTGATGTTTGCTTGGTTAGAAAGGTTAGTTTGGTTAGAAAAAGAGTTGCCTGCAGAAAACAGTTTTATAATGTTGACTAGTGTGGCAAACTTTGGTTATTATTTTTTCACTGCTGTAGTTATTGTTATTGCATGGAAAAACGATCAGACAACATGAAGGGTTGTTGATATTAAGATGATTGAAAAGGGACTAATAAATAGTGTCACAGAAAAAGCTGTTTTATACAACAAAATGTACGATATACAGGCATGCGCATCAGATCTAGATTAGTACAAAAAAATCAAATGAGAATGAGAAGCAAATCACTGAAAGGCTGCTAGCAAAAAAAAAAGATATTAGAAAAGTAAAAAGCTTGGACAAAACAAAACCTAAAAACCAATAACAAGGAATTAGTGCAAAGTGCAAAAGTTAAAACTAATAATTTGGAAAATGTTATCGATTATCGGGCACATTGTGTTTCGATGTATTTTTTCGTATCTTTCTTACATCAAGCAATATGTTGGTTTAGGTAAAAAAAAGAATTTCAGTCATAGTTTACCAATACTCTGATTCATGGTTCGTATAGACAAATAACCTGTCAATAAAAACAATAGTGGTATAAACAAAAAGCTCATTGCAAGATGAAGCAATTTTCGATGTAAAGAAAATGAAAAAGACAAAATGGATGACAATTTACTCTTTAGTCATTGAAATGTACGTATTAGTAAATTTATAGTTTTCAGCAGAATAAGAAGAATAAGAAAAAAGTGATAAATAAAGCAGAAAGTAAATCAAAAAGGGGGAATCAAAATTTGTCAATTTAGTGGAACACAAAGAGAAGTTACTTACTTTTAGCTGTTTCTCATGTTAGGCGCAATGTTCATAAGTGAGTGGTGAACAAAAGTTAACCAGTTTGTATAGTTAAACCTCAGATAAGTAAATTTTGAAAAAAAAGATATTGACACGAATTGGATATTGAAACACACACAGAGAGAAAGAGAAAAAGAGAGAAAACGAGAGAGAAATCAAATAGAGAAAAAGAAAAGAGAAAGAGCTAGGAAGGGCAGAGAAAAAAGAATCAGGAAGTAGGTCAAAAAGGGGGAATCAAAATTTGTCAATTTAGTGGAACACAAAGAAAGTATTTACTTACTTCTAGATGCTTCTCGTGATTTGAATATTGAAACACACACACGCACACACACACGCACACAGAGAGAGAATGAGAGAGAGAGAGAGAGAAATCAACTAGAGAAAAATAGCGTAAGAGAGAGAGAGAGGAAAGGCAGCGAAAAAATTAGAATCAGGAAGTAGAACAAAAAGGGGGAGGTAAAATTCGACAATTCTATGGAACACAAAGAGTGTAGTTACTTACTTCTAGCTGTTCCTCATAATTTTGGTATTCAGACAGAGAAAGAGAGAGAGAGAGAGATAGGGAGGGCAGCGACAAAAAAGAATCAGGACGTAATACAAAAAGGGGGAAGCAAAATTTGATAATTTACAGGATCACAAAGAGTGTAGTTACTTACTTCTAGCTGTTCCTCATAATTTTGGTATTGAAACAGAAAGAGAGACATGAAAAAAGAGAGATAGGGAGGGCAGCGAAAAAAAAGAATCAAAAAGTAAAGCAAAAAGTGGCAATCAAAATTCGTATGTGATGATCAGACTGATGGACATGTAACCACCAATCCTTTTTCCTAAAAATCAAAATGATGGGTACGTAAGAGAAGAAGAGAAAGAGACCATCAAAAAGAAAGACCCACAGAGAAAGAGAAACCAAAAAAGAAAGAGACACCAGAAAGAGAATTGATACTTCAGTGCATTCATTCAAGTATGCTACAGCAAGGTAGATGACGATTTTAGAACAAAAGCATCAAATTGTATCCAAAAATGGAGTACGGATAGTAATAGTTTCGTTTTCCTTCCAGCCACCAATCCTTTTTCCTAAAAATCAAAATGATGGGTACGTAAGAGAAGAAGAGTAAGAGACCCTCAAAAAGAAAGACCCACAGAGAAAGAGACCATCAAAAAGAAAGAGACACCAGAAAGAGAATTGATACTTCAGTGCATTCATTCAAGTATGCTACAGCAAGGTAGATGACAATTTTAGAACAAAATCATCAAATTGTATCCAAAATAAAGTACGGATAGTAATAGTTTTGTTTTCTTCCAGCCACCAACTTTTTCCTAAAAATCAAAATGATGGGTACGTAAGAGAAGAAGAGTAAGAGACCTCAAAAGAAAGACCCACAGAGAAAGAGACCATCAAAAGAAAGAGACAACAGAAAAAGAAACCAAAAAGAAAGAGACACCAGAAAGAGAATTGATACTTCAGTATTCATTCAAGTATGCTACAGCAAGGTAGATGACAATTTTAGAACAAAATCATCAAATTGTATCCAAAAATAAAGTACGGATAGTAATAGTTTCGTTTTCCTTCCAGCCACCAATCCTTTTTCCTAAAAATCAAAATGATGGGTACGTAAGAGAAGAAGAGTAAGAGACCCTCAAAAAGAAAGACCCACAGAGAAAGAGACCATCAAAAAGAAAGAGACAATAGAAAGAGAAACCAAAAAAGAAAGAGACACCAGAAAGAGAATTGATACTTCAGTGCATTCATTCAAGTATGCTACAGCAAGGTAGATGACAATTTTAGAACAAAATCATCAAATTGTATCCAAAAATAAAGTACGGATAGTAATAGTTTCGTTTTCCTTCCAGCCACCAATCCTTTTTCCTAAAAATCAAAATGATGGGTACGTAAGAGAAGAAGAGTAAGAGACCCTCAAAAAGAAAGACCCACAGAGAAAGAGATTACACTACAGACAGTGTGAATAGAAAGAAACTCAAAATAGACAGTTAGAAAAAGAAAGAGACTTGTGATAGACAGGTATAAGGGATAGAAGCTCAAAATAGACAGACCCAAAAGAAAGAGTATATACATAGTTGTGTATATAAGTATAACAGTATATATGAGTATATAAGTAATATATATCATATAATATATATATATATATATATATATATATATATATACATATATATATATGAAAAAATATCCTCTCGCTCAAATGCCAACCAACCTACCCATAACCGGTATGAGTAATATGTATCAGTATATATTAAAAGCGGTTGTGGGAGAATTTGAGCTCCCATATACAATGATTAGACATGCGTTGTAGATAATATTATTTTAAATAAGATCTTTCAAGTTCTTTCTGTTTTTCTCTCTCTTTTCATATTCTTTGTTTTTTCTATCTCTTTTTCTATCTTACTCTTTATTTACTCTGCAAATGGCTTTTGCAAAGTAAATATAAACTCCGATCCTTAATTACTTGATTTTTCTGTTTTTCTGCCTATTTCTCTTCCTCTCTTTCTATTTTTTCTTTCTATTTCTTTTCTATTTATTCTTTATTTACTCTGCAAATGGCTTTTGCAAAGTAAATATAAACTTTGATCCTTAATTACTTGATTTTTCTGTTTTTCTGCCTATTTCTCTTCCTCTCTCTTTCTATTTTTTTTCTTTCTATTTCTTTTTCTATCTTATTCTTTATTTACTCTGCAAATGGCTTTTGCAAAGTAAATATAAACTCCGATCCTTAATTACTTGATTTTTCTGTTTTTCTGCCTATTTCTCTTCCTCTCTCTTTCTATTTTTTTTCTTTCTATTTCTTTTTCTATCTTATTCTTTATTTACTCTGCAAATGGCTTTTGCAAAGTAAATATAAACTTTGATCTCTAATTACTTGATTTTTCTGTTTTTCTTTCTGTTTCTCTGTCTATTTCTCTCTCTTTCTGTTTAATTCATTTTACTTTTATTTATAAGAAATAGCGCTACTTGATTTTCAATTTGATGTATTTGAGTTTTATTTGATAATGATATTTACGTTATACAGTATATTTTTATTGGGTGTTGCTTTTATTGGCATGATGAAACAAGCCAGGTATCAACCCATTTCGCAATTTTTTGGGTGTCTGGAATTGCAGATGAAAAAGTAAGAGAATTAAATTGTAAAACAGAGGAAAATAGGCTTTCAAATCACAAAAAAAGGTATTCAGTTATTTACAAAAAAAATCATTGCTAAATGTAAGTTCGAAATGTGAAAACAATCCTTGTAAAAATCAGTGTAAATTATTATATCTCCAGATTTAGCATAAATTGGATTTTTATTGTAGGTTAAATTGAGGTTGCCACAGTTGCGTTTATCCACATCTGTTTGGGTTGCTTGTGTGATTTGTGAACAATTCTCAAATACTACATTTTCAAGAGCTTTCAATGAGTGCAGTCGTAGTTTATCGAACTCTTTCCAGGTAAGACTGTTTTCATTAACAAGTCGTAAATTTTTCAAATTTGGGAAGCATTGAAGTAATTCAGACAAATTATCAATGTAAGTGTAGTTGTCTTCATCGTCATCACTATCATCACCAGCATCAGTATCATCATCATCATCAAGGTTATATTCAGGGTCATCTTTTTCACAAACAATGACCAGTGATTCCAATGAAGGACAGGATTGATCCGGCGTGATGTGTATATTGAATGTTTCATTGAATTTAACACTGAAATAGGAATGTTTAATGAAACAATATTGAAAAAAATCCCAAGAAATGTTAACAAAACCAATTTTCAATATTAAAACTTCTAAATTTTCATTGAAAAGGCAACTTGTGATAGGTTTTATTGAAAGTGCCTCAAAATCAGCTTCAAAATTTTCATCAGCCATATCATCATCATCATCATCATCATTGTTATCAAATTCAATTGCGAGAACAGCAGCATCAACTTCTTCATTTTCATCACGTCCATTATGATGATAGTCACCACCATCATCTCTATTGTCATTTTGAACTTGTTCAGCGTCAGGGTGGACAGACCAATGAATAGGAATATAATGATCAATGAATAAATTTAATGATCGAAGTTTCAACATTTTGTAATTTTTTATGTTGTTGTCGTTTTCAGCGTTTCTCGGTTGTTGTTGTTGTTGTTGTTGTTGTCCGTTCAACCGTTGAGGAGTAAATTGTAATAGATGAAGCTTTAAGCTAACAAGTTTCGCTGAATCAGGGTATGCTTCGCCTTCTATGTAGGGTATTTTTTCACCAATCATATCTAAACTATCAACAAGTATTGCTTCATGGTGAGCATTTGATCGAAAATTGATGTAAGAATAATTCCAAATATGTTGATTTCTAAACTTGTTTGTCTGTGCAATTCTATTTGCAACACTTTGAAGATATGTTACCAGTTGTCGGTCTTGAAGTAAACACAAAAACCATGGATTACCTATTTGATCAAGTAAAGTATCATCAATTGTAACAAGCTGTGGAAAAATATTGTATGAAAGTTGATACGTTTTTAAAAGTTGTATAAATTGTCGAGAGTATTGTTCCCAGGTACGGTTCACTGATAAGATGGATGAATGTTTTGCTACCTTGCTTGATAGGTATCCTTCACCCTTCTTCAGAACATAATTGTTTATTGAGAACTGCTGCTGCTGCTGCTGCTGCTGTTGCTGTTGCTGTTGTTGCTGCTGCTGCAATTGCTGGCGGTGAATGTGATGGGTTTTTTCAGCATGTAAAAAGTAAATATTTGTCAATCGTCGTATCACTATTGGTAACAAAAAATCAGGATATGCACAAGCAAGTGCAAAAAGACTTTGTAAATCATCAATTTGTTGTATTATTTCATGAAAAATATCAATCGGAAAGATACAAGACGTTGTACACATTGTAAATGTTGTTATACTGGTGTATACAGTATATATACAATAGGTAAACCTTTTGGTTTGTCTATATATAAATAAATATAGACAGATAAATATAGAAACTGCAACGTATGTGCTATAAAAGGTTGTTGTTGTTGTTGTTGTTGTTGTTGCTTGCTGGCTAGGTTTAACTGTAGTCAAACACAAAATGATTTACAAAAAAATGCAATATATATATATAAAGGCAATAACTGTTATCTGTTAGTGGGGAGTTCTTGTCGTTGTCACCGTCGTAGTGCTGTTTCAAAGTTATCAATAGCGTGCTTATTGTTTTTCTCTTACCAATTTCAGTCTATATATAAATGTATACATATATATTCTATACGAGGTAAAAAGTGTTTTCCCCTCTTTCCATAATTGGTCTGGAGCAAAAGCAGTTGACGTGATGGGTTTAAATAAACTCAATTGCTCTTTTGCACATAAAAAAGCATGCAATAAGCATCGTTACAACTATCGTCATCATTATAACAACAACAATAACAACAACAACAACCCAAACGAAAAAATGTCAAACTCATTACTTAATTTGTGATAGCAAAATTGACAATTTTTTATCTTGATATTGGTGGAAATTGGAAAAAAATTCAAAATGAACAAGTACAAACAAGTTTTCGTAATTTATAACTGATTGAGAATGTGTAAGTAAGTACAGAATTAGATTGTGCACTTTCAGTGTAAATGAATTGACGATTGATGAATAACCAGATTAACAGAATAGATAGGATAAATATTTTATACATTTTTACAATTTTTCTAATAGATTATTTATATATATATATGCATTTATTTATTTATGTGGTTGTAGATGCAATTAAGTATTGATTGCTCTTTTTTGTTTTGTGAAGCGTAAATCCAAGCCAGCCAGCCAGCGTATCATAATAGATAGATTCATGTCATTGAATGTATATATGTCTACCAGCAAACATCCAGACCAATCTTAAGAGCAACTACTAGTAATGAGTGCTCAAACTGCACCTTCAACAACAACAACAACAACAACAACAACCAACACAGACAAATCAGCAATAATGACCCCACAAGCACCAACACCACTGCTAGCAACAGCAACAACAACAGCTACAATGACAACACCAACAACAACAACAACAACCTTTGTATCAGGTTCTAGTTTATCGTCAGTAGTATACAATAAAGATAGTAAAATATTTGGAAAATGTTTACTTAAGCCCCATTTTGCTGTCTATTATTTGGAAAACCCAATGATACCAATTAAAAATGTGTCATCGGTTGAATTAAAAATATGCTCACTTTACACTAAAATAGGTGAATATTCAAAACAACTTGGAATCACAATCAGTGAACTATCCAAATTACAGGACATAAGGAATGGATTACAAAATGTTTTACTTGAAATGGTCCCATCATTATCATCATCAGCATCGGCATCATCATCATGCTCATTAACATCATCGAAATCAGAAACAACAACAACAACACAGAATGCAACGAACAAATCGGCATATGATCGTATTATTGGACAGATTAATGGAGATTGTTGCGTGACTGATGAAACGCTGTTATCTCATGCAAATAATTACAGACCATACTTGACGATCCTTGATGAGCCAATCAAATTGTTGCAATATAAAAAAACTCAACTAAAGGATAAAATTACAATGATAAAAAGTGATATATCACTTCGAGAACCACAGAAATGTCAAAATTGTTGTACTGTTTATCGTAAAATTGAAATGATTCAAACAAATTGTTTTCATCTATTTTGTTTTCCTTGTATCTACTATGAACGTTTGTCTGCAACTGCATGTAAGTCTTGTTGTCCCATTTGTCAAGACCGAATTACGGAATACTATCGACACACCCTGGATCCACATGCTGATAACAATGGAAGTAAATGTGTTTCCTCAATTTTTTACGGTAACTGGAAAATAGATGATGAATAGATTGCTTACATACATTATTAACACTATCACTATTATAACATTGCCCTTGTCTATCATGATAATATCATATATATATGATGGTATCTTTATTCGGTCGGCTTGTTCATAGCTCGTAGCTGACTCTTTCTTTCTCTCTGTCTCTCTCTCTCTTCCTACTTCCTACTTCTCTTTGTCTCTGGCTCTAATACACACAAACAAATACACTGAAAGACAGACAGACAGACAGATAGACAGATAGACAGAGAAAGAGAGAAAGAGAGAGAGAGAAGCTATCCCTTTTGACGAAATGAAACACATACACACACACGCAAAACCTTTGTTTTTAGATAATACAAGACATACAGTCAAACATGTTGCAGTTGTATGTAATAATCACGTGATCAATGTTTTTTAAGAAAGGTAACAAATACAATGATGGATTGATTTAGAATAAATATCGTTGTTACCAGAAAGAAAACTACATTGTAATATTATACATTTATTGTAAAACTTCGTATATAGAAGTCGTCGTATAAAAGTATATATATATATATATATATATATAATATATATATATAAAGTCAACCTGATAGTGTATCACAAGCATCACATTTTTTTGTTAATTTCAATACTAGTAACTTTGATGTTATCTGGAGCTTTACTGTGAAAAATGAAAAATCTACCTCCCTCTGAACATTGTATGTCTCTACTAGCACCTGTAAACTGTGAATTCAAAATTGAAAAAAGTGAGGTGTTAGATGCTTTCTTCAAAAGACTCCAAAAGTCTAAAATTGATTATCTTTGGTTTATTGCGGGTGGTTTCATGGCATTCATAGATGGCAGGACCAACACTTTCACCAATATAGACGTTTGGTTGAATATACCATATGGTAAATTGGAAAAAGTTGTATCGGATCTTGTAAGTTTTGGCGCGACATCTATACCAATTCCTAACTCTTTGCTGGAGCGTGATTCACTTTCAGATTTGCTGACTGATGAAAGTGACAATGATGATGATGGCTCTCTAATGTCAGATGACAATGGTGGCACTGCTGCTGCTAGAGCTGCTCGTAATGCTGGCATTGCTTTAAATGCTGATGATGATAATAATAATGATGACGACGACGACGACGAGCTTGATGGAATGTACTACAGAGATGTTGACTATACGAATATTATTTCTATTTTTGTTCTTGGTTCATACCAGCTGATTATAACCTGTTATAAAAGGATGCGATTACAAAAATACATGGATGAAATTATATCACATTTTGATTTGGCCATTTGTGCAATAGGCTATAATCCAGTAAAATGTGCCATCTTCGGTATCCTGCTAAAAAGGCAGCAATGATCAAAATGGAACGTCTTATTAAATACCAAAAAAGAGCGATTGACCCATTTAAATGGAATTTATGAATGATTTATGGAAATGCTTATGCTAACTGTTGATAAATAGAGATGAACTGCTTGATTAAACTATTAACTATTATATAAATATGTTACAAACATTATATGCAGAGAAAGAGTGTGTTTTCACACAGTGTGGTACCAATGCATGAGTTTGTGCAATGATATGTGAATTGCGGGAAGCATCATTATGCCCAATAAAATAATACTTGAATACGATTGCAATGTGAAAATTTTTTTTATTTAAAGTAAAGTAATCATTGATTTGATACACAATACCAATACTATGCTATGCTATGCTATGCTATGCTATATATGCTCTATGTGCCCTTTTGTGGGTTGGGATTGCGTTTTTGCGTTTTGAGTTTGTCATCCGTGACCCAATACAACATAGCTTTATCAAGATTAGATAAATGGAAACAGTTTTTATAGAAATTTTCAAAAAGAATAATATCTCCTTCTTGTGCAGACAATGATGTGGTATTGAAAGATATTGATGTTGACTTGCGCTTGAGCGATTGGCTGGGTAGGAGCAGACTCGGCTGAAATTGACTTGGTTTGTAAGGTGTTAGGGAACAATTTTCCAAAACTAAATTCTCCAAATGTACCAGTTTACCGATCAACATGTTAATTGTTTCAAAGGTTAAATCATGCTGATTGACAATCCGCAAGTTAACCAATTTGGGAAAGCATAAAATAAAATCGATAAGTTTCACGTCAGCTTGAAAGTTACGCAGTATTATAACCAATGATTGTAGAGTGTTCACCGGAAAGTCAGGTAAGTCTGATAAACAGATCTCATCGGTGAAAACAACATCCATATATAGGTGGCTAATTTGACATTGCTTAAAGAAATCCCATTTAATGTTAACTGGACCAAGTTTCAGAATCAAAACATCAAGTGATGCACACAATATATACTTTTTTATAGAATATCGTTGATTCGATCGATTTTGTAACGCCCTTGTCGCAAAAGGAAAACTTGTGAACTCATAATCAATGGTCAAATTGTGTAGACGACACTCAAATATGTTGAAAAAATAAGCACTGTTGTCATTTGTTGTCCAAGTATACCGCGTTTTTAGACTATCAATGCGTGAGCTTGATCTTCCATCCAACATGTAAGGTATGTGTATATAGAAATCTTCTACGTTATCAATTACAACTGCTTCATGTTTTGCTTCCGTTAAATCTATAAATGAACACATCCGAGCTGCATCATATCTAGAATACTTATCATAAACACTGATTGAATATTTTTCCAAATGCTCAGTTTGTCGTCTATCAAGGAATTGTACAAAGTATACACTTAACAGGCAAACATCAGGAAGCAGATGAGCATCAATCAGCTTAAGATTGGGAAAAATCTTGACAGATTTCCCATTCTCAAGTAACAACTTGCAAAACTTTTTTGCGATACGTTTGTACGAATTGTTCAACAGTACAAGCAAACTGTGACACTTTGATGTAGCGTTGAGAAAAGTTTTCGAACGGTGACTATTTGGTTGACTTTTTTGTATGAAAAATATTTTAGCACATCTTCGTAGTATGCAAGGTAAACATTCAGGGTATGCACATGCAAATGAAAACAACGTTTCAAGATTGTCAATTTCAGAAATGATAAGATCGAAGACTTCAAATGAAAAAACACAAGACATTTTTTTGATTTTAACTTTAGATCAAATTAAATTATTTGAAAACAGTTGACAGGTTCTTCAGGACCATTCACGATGTTGAAGTATCATTTCTGCACATTTCAGCGATTACTACGGTTATATCACGTATCATTTAATATATAGCCTATATACTGTAATTGATAGAAAAGTACAATAAGACGGATGAAAACAGTACACTGTCTGCTGTCATCTGTAGGTGTTACACGAAGTTAGAAATATGAACTCAAAAATGGAAAAAATGTGATTTATATAAGACATCTGACAGCATCATCATGATCATCAACAACCTGACTTGCCTTGATAGCTTCCATAGCAACTGATAATTGATTATTGATGATTGATTGATTATTTATAAACACTTTCTATGCAAACGCTGATAAATTGATGCATATGATGCATAGCACGAAAATGAATGCAAAACAATGTTTCATTACAATTCAGTAATTTTCGTTTATTTGTTATTTACAACGCGAAAAAAATTTAGACTATAATTGTTGGTTGTTTCCGTGCTGATGATGATGGTAAAGATGGCTTGTATACCCATTTAACATGGTTTTGATTGTTGTTGTTGTTGTTGTTGTTGTTGTTGGTTCATGTTTCTCTGTTTGATGAAGTTTTCAATGTAATGTTTTAATGAGCAGCGATTTTTTTCAGACTCTGTTCTGTGAATTGCAATACATTTACTTGAAGGGCACAACAGTAAACCAGTTTCTTTTAAGATGTACTTTTTCATCTCTGATGGACGACAAAATGATACCCTGTGAAATGGTATTTTACATGTGTACAACACAACCGACCAATAGTTGTTAACGTTAAGTGCAGTCTTGTGAAAGGTCACTCTTCTCACTTGAGCTATTTCATTTTCTTGTACTACTATCTCAGTTTTTATAAGGTCTGACATTTGGCACATGACTCCAACAGTGGATAATATTTTGATATTAACTTTCTTCAGCTCACACTTATTCAACTATGAGTAGCTGTTATTATTATTAACATCTTGTAATGTAACAAATATTTTTCCTTTATTTTTATCTCTATCTCTCTCTCTCTCTCTCTCTCTGTGTGTGTCTCTGCTATACACACAGTCACACATTTTTTCTTATATAATACCTATTTTTCTTTCACTCTCTCGTGCTCTCTCTCTCTCTCTTTCTTTCTTATGCACCTATTTTTTTCTGATGTGTAATCCGTTCCGTGGTGTTTGAAACTTGTTCCACCTAATGTAAATAAAAACAAAACTCAATGAGAATTTTTCGTTCATTTTAGTTTTGTACCTTGACTTAAAGACCAATTGATCCGTAGTATATTTTTTATATTTTGATTTTCATAGCTGTGGCTATAACTCTTATCCATGTTACTATCCTTGTATCAAAAAATAGTGTATACAGTCAAGTAAATATTTGATATATTGTGAAATCTCTCTCTCTCTCTTTTGCTTTCGTTTTCAATATTTTTGATTTATATTCTTTGTTTATCGCCAAAAAGTAATGAAAAATAGTTTGGAATAATGCTCGGTTTATGCTTCAGTTTTCGTCATTAAGATAAATATTATATCAATCGGTTATATTATACTTTGTGAGTAACACGTTCAACAAAACTTTGGAGCGATATACAATATACAAGCGCAGAATGAATAACGAAAGTTGTACAGTTTTACAGCATCGTGAACCGGACCAGAAAAAAAACTCTCTTTTACAATGTACATATGGAAACTGTAAAATGACATTTAAAACTAATCGTTCGAGAAAAATTCATTTAAGAAACTCTCATAAACTGTACATCTGCTTACATGCTACTTGTTCTGGAAGTTTCGATTCTTTACTAGACGCTGCATTCTGTAATTTGAACTGTGGAGGAGCTAGACTATGTGAAAAATTTATAAGAGATGAGCATAGACGTAAAATTGCAAGAATTTTGTCACGGAATATCAACAACAACAACAACAACAACAACAACAACATCAACAGCTCAACAATTCCATGAAACCTAACACCTAACCTAATACTACCATATGACTCCTACATTTTATACTACATGTTTTTTGATTGTACACACAGCTCACAAGTAGCCATCACTGTATATAATACATTGACAAGTATTGTTTTCATTTTATTATATATAAAACAAATGGGAAGAGTTATGACACACACACGATATAGGTAAGATACGGTTAAATGAAATGATTGCGTATTCTAGAGGCTTATGCGATGTTTAAGCCTATTTTCACAATATATTATATGTATATGAATTGCAAAAATAAAATATATATACTATCAATACGATATAAAAATTATTTATTCGGACTATTGTTTGGATAGACACAATAGAATCATCAAAATATCTCATCAATCATTGTATCATTGTATACAACCTGCTGTGTGTGTGCATGTGTATTGAACAATGAAATGACAATAAAATGACATTGGCTGGTATGATATTTCTAGTCTGCAAAATAATCTATATTTTTCGACATATTGTCATAATACTCTAAACTATTGGATGGGTCATCATCTTCATACATTGTCGTTGCTGCTGATGCTGCCAATTGACGGTCATTATGGTGATTCCGGACGTCACCATAATCATCAGTATAATCTTCTGCAAGCTTTTGTGAATTAGACTTTTTCGGTATTGTTGTTGTTGGTGTTGCGCGGTGATTATTGTATATGTTTAGTCCGTGCGTTTGTTCTCTTTGATTCTCTGTGCCAAATGGTTCCACAAATAGCGAATTACTTTTGTGCTGATGCGGTTGACATTTGACAAACAATGTTGAATCATTTTTCACTATTATCTCATTGTTTATTGGTGCTTTATTGTTTCGAGGAGAATTTTGGACATCTATTGTTGAACAACTTCGAAAATCTGTTGCTCCTTTAATGACAAACTTGGAATCATAAATTGAACCTCGAGGCAAGTAAGAAAAAACACTTGAAACATTATGTAAACCATAAAACTTGTTCGACTGTTGTAGTGTATTTAGTGTTGTGCTTGGTGATGAAGATTTTACTTTAACCAGTTTTTTAGAGTGTTCTGAAAATCTTGAATCTATTGAAGTTGGTATTTTATATGAGGTTGTTTCAAGTTTTTTCAATTGTGGATTCTCGTAAATTGTTTGGGTTGCAAGTTGATTCCAGAGAAGAGAATCTTGTATCATTTTTGATTGTTATGTGGCTTTATTATTACAATTGATTATTGTTAGTTAAGTATAGGCACTTATGAGTTTTTTATCTCTATATTTATACTTTGATAGGTAAGCGATGAGCATTTCAGATCGGAAAAGCGAGCTGTACATGTATTCAGCGGGCAAGGAGTTCACAGAAAAAGATGTAGATGGTATCTACAATGATCACGATGCTACTCACGATAAAGGTAGCAAGATCCACTGTAACAAAAAAGACATCGTTTCAAGAAAAAATGAAAATCGCTCACTTTCGCTAACAACCCTACCGATAAGTGATGTGGATAGCATAACAGAAAGTATTTTACAACAACCGTGCTCTGGCCAAGAATCCCACAATATGAGTGAAATGGTTGCCTTCAAAAATATTGAACATGATAACGATGATCTGACTATGCTTGTGGATACCCGTTCTGTTGGCGAGGATGCGTATGATGATAATCGCGGTTGCAGTGACTTTTTCCGTGGTGGTGGTGGTGGTAATAATGATAATAGTGACAACGATAACGATAATGCTGCTACTGCTGTCGCTGCTACTGCTGTCGCTGCTGATGGTGGCAATGATGATGATGATGATGATGATGATGATGATGATGGTATAACAATAACAATTGGTTCACTGGCACAAGTATTTTGTGAAAAGAATGAAAAAGAACGAATTCAAATACAGCGAGAAATTTTACAATTAATTGAATCCTCTTTAGAGACAGATTTGACTGTTCCAACTATTTCATTTATTGTTGACGGTAAAAGTATCATTTGTAATAACACTGTTACAATCTCACAAATTCTGCAAAATAAAATTTGGAATCCAAGTATAAATGAAACGCTGTCGTTTACACAGAATAACGTTGTATTACCAGAAAATTGTGATATTATTGAAAGAAAGTTACAAGAGTTTGTAATTAACACTTATCAGTCCAACATTATCCATGCCAATGAAATTGTTGGTTTTTTTGGAGCTTTCTACACAAAAATGATTGCCAGTACTTGTGCTAGCGTATCAAGAAACCATCAACTAATCCATGTACGACCCAATACACATCATGGTGCGCTTTATGCAGATATTATAGCTTCCTTTAGTAGCAGCAGCAGCAGCAGCAGCAGCAATGGTAGTAACAATTATAACATTGGGGAACATCAAGGAACGGGACAAGGAAACAAAGTGGGCCAGTTTCCCATGCATCCAATTTACGCCGCAAAACCGCAAACAAATAATATGCTACTCGAACAGAAAAAGTATTATAAAGATTTTTGTCTTATTGTGTTTAATCGTTTGAGTGGAAAAATTTTAGACTATGCTATACACAGCCACACTGGTAATATAAACAATTTAATCGTTAAATACAAATTGACTAAAATATTGTACAATGATGATACTACCAATCAATTGTACAATTTTTTGACATACCCATGTCAACCTTTCTACCCATTCATGAATGATCGGCTGGTACACGTCAAAGTATACCCAGAACAAAATTGTATAAATTTGTTAGCGTTTTGTCCTTTGCGATCACCCTACTGTTCATTTTGTAAAGCATTACAAACAATGTTCGGATATTTTGCTAGAAAAGGTTTCAATCACTTACTGACTCGAGAACCAGTTACGCAAACAAAACACGGCAAGCACCACCACCAACAACAAAGTCAACAACTAAACCATATACCTATAGCAACAATAACCGATTGGTTTGCTAGATCGAGAACACTACGAAAAAATAATAGAACACGTCGAAATATCAAATCGAGAAAACCAGTTCAATCGCAAGTAACCCGTAAACATCATCAGAATTATCATCAAAATCATCATCAGAATCATCATCAGAATCACCATCAGAATCATCATTATCGTGGCAATTTACAACCATATGTTCACCCCTTTATGCCTATGTTTGTCTGAATGTCAGAATGAATTACATTAAATAAAAAAGATCTGCTTAGCAGAAAAAAAATAAACAATGTCAAACCTTTCTCTCTCTCTTTCTTTCTCTCTCTCTCTCTATCTATCTATTTATCCAGCTATCTAGCTATCTAGCTATTTGTCTAGTCTCTTCAGTCTGGGGATGAACGATGTGATAGTGAGAGTTTGTACGATGCTTACTACTGTTACTAGTTTGTAAATTCAAGCATCCGGTTCAATTCTCGATCGTTTCCCAGCACAGTAGCCTTCTTTCATTGCGGCATGTTTTCTACTCATCATTTTGTAGAAGCTTACATAGATAGCTAGAGTTATTGCATCGTCATTTTCATTGCTATACCACAAGTCAGAAGTACCAGGGATAATAGTTTCACGATATGTATCTGTTTTGTTAAGCTGTGAGAAACGATCTCGTAAAATAGCACCAATTTGCGCAATGAAATCTTTATTTGTTAATGTTTCAAGTATTTGTCCTGATTCAACATCATTTAGAAGAGATCCTAGATATCCTGTAGTGAGCATGTTCCGCACAACGTTTGGACTTTTTTCTTGTAGCAGAAGTAACCTGTGAAACACAGTACTATTGATTTCACTCAAAATTTCACGAAATTGAGATATTCGTTCAACAAGTGTAGAACTTTCTGTCACACCATGAGTAGAAAGCATCATGTCACTTGTTGTATCACTGTCAATTACAACTGACGATACATTAGCATCTGGAAGATCTGACATTTTCACTTCGTTTACCAGACCATGTATATGTATAACTTGTAAACGTATATGATCTTGTTGAGGTCTCTTTGTTGCGTTCATGCATTCATTGAAAACATTAATGAATCGAAGCCCGATATTTTGCAGTTGTCCTACATCTGCAATTTTCTCTAATTCTTGTTTAATCGTATCTTCTGTAGAGAAAACTGATGATGATGATGATGATGATGATGATTGTGTTGCTCTACCAACATCAGCATCAGCATCATTATTCTCATCATCACCCTCATCATCATCATCATCATCATCATCATCATCATCATCATCATTATCATCGGGTCTACTCGTCTGTTGATCATGTTGATTGTGAACATTGCTTGCATTCAATGCTTGTGTGTTCTCATCTATATGATTGTTGTTGTTTCCCAACTCGTGTTGTTGTTGTTGTTGTTGTTGTGAAAGCTTGGTTATTGAATCATAATCAATAGTGTTATCATTATTACCATTATTACCAGTGCTTTGTCCATACGTATTTGATGATTTTTCAATATCGGTTACGCGGTTATCAAGGGTGTGGGTATTACTGTTTGCTGTTTGCCAATTTGTAAACTCTTGCTCTTGTTGTTTACCCGGTTGTCTGTGTAGTCGGCTTTCCCTTTTGTGGGTAGGTTCAATGTTTTTTCTGGTATGATCTTTTTGTGTGCTTTGTAGAAAGTTGATTTTTTTCTGACTCTGTTGTGCTCCTTGTATATTACTGCATCCCTGCTGCTGTTGTGTTGCACGGTTGCAAATTGCACTGTGTCTCTTTTTGCGATCTGCCAGTGCCAAAGATGTACGATTTCGCAGGGTAGCAGTTGCAACTAACTTTGCATTCTTACGGCCTATTGCACTGTTATACAATTTTAATGTTCTTATGGTAGCTAGTGCATTGGCTAAACGTCGCTCACATTCACTGTAGCTTTTCTTAAGTGCTTCACGATCACTCATACATTTTGAATACTTTTCTAGTAACTCTTCTTCTGCTTGTACAACATTACGCGTGAATCCAGCATTACGAATTTTACTGTGTAACTGTTTCTCATTTTTCAAGATAAACTGTAAATTGGCTATAAGTTTATTATAGGCATGGGTAGTGGTTACATTGAATTCTTTATGGATTGCATGGACAAGCTTGGGTACATCGTCAAGTATATGGGCAAGCACAAATGGTGTTAACTGTGATTGAACTTGAACCTCAACCATGTTCAATCAATTGTATGGTTAGCGCTTGGAAATGTCCGAAAAGAATACTGGTTTTATAGGGGCAACACACTGGTACCACTTTAGTTTATGAGAAAAAATTCTTACAATGCCATTCTATAAATGATTTTAATATAAGTTGTTTCATTTTACCTTGGTCCAAAATTATTGGTACTTTACATGCAGAGTTCTCGTTAATGTTAAACTCAAGTAAATTAGTTACTGTTTGAAGTACCTGAGAAAAGAACAGGTATAAATTAATTTTTGATAACCATAAAGGTAATTTGTCTTCATTGGTTATTTTTCTCTTTGACTCTGCGTGTAAGTGACTCTCAAGGTAGTATCCGCTCTTTCCGCTTGAGACAACAAGTTCAGTTGTAGGTATGTAATCTCTATTATTACCAACAAATCTGAGCTCACCAACACCACCACCACCACCATCACCACTAGTAGTAGTAGTAGTAGTAGTAGTAGTAGTAGTAGAGTTAGTACAACCTCCAGTAGCAGCCACCGCAGGAGTAGCAGCAGCATCTGTGTGAGCATTGAGTGAACATGAGTTATTTGAATAATAGGTATTGATTATATTTTGAAGGCTGTTGTTATTTTGATGTTGTTTTCTTTTGGCTATCAGTCCGTGTTGTTGTTGTTGTTGTTGTTGTTGTTGTTGTTGTTGTTGTTGCTGTTTATGGCTATCACTCGATGATGATGGTACAGGGAGGTTGTCATTGGGGTAACTTGTTGTTGTAGAATCAGACAGTTCTCCTTCACAACGGTAAATTGTTTGTTCAACTTTTCCTGGTACAAAATACATGAAACAGTTCATGCTACCAGTAGTAGTAGTAGTAGTAGTAGAGTTGTCATATGGATTTTTATTTGAGTTGTTTGCCATCAAGTAGTCTTGAAATTGTTTTCTAGGACAATTGTGTTTATAGGTTTCTTTCAGTGTAATTTTATCTAAAAACATACTTTTTGATAATGGTAACGTTTCCAAATGATCAAACCAACTTGTGAACAGTGAGGCAATGTCTTGATAAGAGGTTACACACCTGTTGTCAGTCACCATGTAATTAACGAAAGAACGTAGTAAGCTTGATCCATTCCATCTTTGAACATACTTTAATTGTGAATCGGTACTTTTCCTATCATATTTAGTTTTCTTTTGAATGAAATAAATTTCTGCATAATCAGCTTTACGCATCGTTGTATCAGGCCATTTACTGTTGAAAATAGTTGTCAAATCAATACGTTGGTTAACCGGTGTAGAGATGAACAAAGAATCTGTATCAATGAATAATATTGTTGCTGAATATTTTTGTACACAGAATTGCCCCTTGGCAAGAATATTGGTTCTGTTAATTGCTGTTATTGCAGCACCAAGTTGGGAAACTTGTCTGGAAGCAATTCCATATATTGAGGATACTGTTGGTTTCATGTGTCGATCTTCACTCTCAAGTTTAGATTGTACAATTGATACATTTTCTAAACAGTTAACTGCACATTCTCGGGTTTTACACTTGACCAGGATTCCATCATCAATCGTTATATAGATTGAACACCCTGGCCAAACAAGACCAAGTTTTCTATTCAATAAATTACCCTCAATCAGGGCATCATTATCATCATCATCATCATCATCGGTATCGACATTATCCTGGTTCATCGGTTTAATGGTGTCATTTTCAGTATTTTCACTACCGTCACTATCGTTATCATCATCATCATCATCATTATCATCAGAGCCATCAGCAATCCATGATCCAAGATGGGAGAAGCGATTAGTCATCATTGAGAGTTGGACAATTTTATCCTGTAAAATGGGAATCACTTGATTGTAAATCATTTTTCGATACTTGTTACAAAAATCTCTGGCTGCATTGAATTCACGTACAATTGATGATAAAACGGAAGGCCAATTTTTCCATATAACAATAACAAGTGCGTTTCCACGTAGCAGTAAATTTTCTTTAGAAAATTCAAACTCACCACCAACATATTTACCTTCATACAAGTATTGATAGGTTAAAATATCTTTTTCTGATTTAACTTTTTTATTCGGTATCCTGCTGACTTTTGCCTCTGTTTTCGAATTGCTTCCTGGCCCAAAAAAATACTTTGCCAATGGTTTGCTACCACCTGTTTTTGACGCATACAATGAATCCCTTCCATCTGGCATATGGGTAAAATAATCAAAAACTATGAAAGTATCATCTGCCCAATCAATTGTGTCGTAAATCGAAGCAAGAATGTCTGCACGAAAAATTGAACAAGTTTCATCGGAAATGTTTCTACGATCAATCAGTGTAGGATAAGCTTTATCATAATCGTATGAGGACACATTGTAAAGGTGAGCTTTTCCGTTACACCAATTAACACCACCTGGGTGTTTTTTTTCTGTCGTTGATCCACTATCACCACTACCACCACCACCACCACCACCATGTATATCAACGATTTTCACGTAATCTGCAAGATTCTCTATTGAGAAAAAAAAATCATCACACTTGTTTTGTAAATGTTGTTGCTGTTGTTGTTGTTGTTGTTGTTGTTGTTGTTGTTGTTGTTGTTGTTGTTGTTGTTGTTGCTGCTGCTGCTGCTGTTGTTGATATTGGTGGTCATCATCATTGTTGTTGTTGATATTGGCTTCATTGGTTAGCAGATTTGATGAATAGCTGTCATTTGTTGATTTAACATATTTAACTATACCAACATTAGAGTTAAACTTACACAGAAAAATGTTACATTTAAGACCAATAAAAAAACATTGATTTAAAACACGATATTCAGCAGATTTATAGTTGTTTAGATATTTGTCTATTGTCATACCACTTTTCACAATTCGGTACACAAAACCGGTTCTATGATTGAGAACGTCTAGTTTACCCAGTAGCTGTGTAACCAGTATGGTATCTTTAACATTGTACTCTAGCGCTTTGTAGATAGATGGAGAACACTGTTGTGTATCAACTCCTCCGTAACACATTCCATTTTCTTGGATTGAACGAAATGTATAACGAAGTAACCTTGAATCCAGGTCAACTTTGTAGTCATGCAAAATATGACGCGCAACTGTACCCAATTTATGGTTTTCTAATTCACCCAACTCTATTACACAGCTTTTGTACAGATCTAAATTAAGTTGAGCATAAGATAGAGATTTACAACCTGTCTCCCGGACAACAAAAAGTCCCAACAAATCGGTTGCATTGTAAAATTTAACCCTCTCATAGAGAAACTCTAAATCGTATGCATCTGAATTCCATCCAGTGATAAAATGTATTTTACTTCTAACACAAATTGTGTTCAGTGTAAATTTAAGTAACTCTATTTCACTATCGAAAACAATCAAAGTAAAATTTGGATCTGTCAACTTGTTGACAAGATATCCTTTTGGATTGTTAGCCGCACAGGTCAAGTATTCACTTTTGAAACTTTCTGTTGTTATACCGGGTACAGGGATGTATACACCACAATAAACTCTACCCGTTTCACTGTTATAAATCGAAACAGAAAATAAAATATCAGCTGCCTCGCTACCAGTAGGAATACGATTAGGTTCACAAGAAACTGTTTCCAAGTCAAATGCAATGTAACCCAATTTTGGATCAGTAAGCATGATTTTCTGATCGATTTCTCTCGTTGTTACTGATTCTTCTACTACTACTGATACTTGAGCTGCTGCAGTTGTTGTCGTTGTTGTTGTTGTTGTTGTTGGTTTAAATTTTTTTTTGCAGTATCCCGAATGTGGAGGAAGTGGAGGTTCATCAGGGACTTTTGCAGATGGTTGCCATGATACAGATGGTTTTTCGAGGTCCACATTAAACCATGTAAAAATGTACCGAGGTTCATAGTTGTTGTTGTTGTTTTTGTCATTGTCAGTATCCGTAAAAGTGTTACATGATGATGTGGTGCCCGTTGAGATAAATTGAGAATTTTTAACAAGTAGTTCTATACATATAAGATGGAATAACTCCCAATACTGGGATACACCAATGAACTGGTAACCTGTTTTCTGAGCTCGAAATGATTCATGTAAACTTTTTGCTTGACCAAATGTACTCGTTTCCAGTTTGAAAAGTTGCACTTTTGGCTTAATTGAAGAGGCAACGTTACACAATCTATCATAGACGGTAAAATTATTTGTTCGAAAATACAAATTTGTAGGTTTCACCTTGAAATTCATCAATTTACCATGTATCTGAAGTAGGTCAATATTGTTAGACATAACATATAGCCCGGGAACAATGTTCATTCGCATTTTAAATGCAAAACCATTCGCATCACAGCCAATTGCAAATATCGAGCTTTTATTATGAATCCAATCAACAACAAACATAAATGAATTTGTTGGTAAATTTTTCAACTTAACCAGGTACCCGGTAGCATCTTGACTACTTCCATATTGTTTGGATTTTTTATTCATGTTGCGAACAACGTTTTTTAAAATCAAAATGTGTAATTGTTACAATACATGTTAATATATATATATAAGCATAATTGAATTGAAAAAGTATAAAATAAGTGCACCAATTTCTCCGGGTAACCCAGATGTAACGGTAAATGTAGTGGTTGGTTTTCATCTGGTTTTTGATGAAGGCTTGTTGTTGTTAGTTTGCAAATTACAGTAAGCAGAGCTACCTACTCCCGTACCACCACCACCACCACCACCACCACCAATTACAAATGAAATTGCGGTACCCGTTACAGGTAAATTTTGGGTCAAGATTTTATTAGCAATCACAGGGGAACAAGAATGTAACCTACGAAACCCGTAACTTGTTGATTTATTATTTTGCTTTGATGGACCAATGGCAAGTGTTTGGTTTAGAATATGTTCCATTCGAAGATCACAATTGAAAACAATACGAACAATATCATCAATGGCATCAGTGCAACCAATACTCTCTATAGATGGTCTAATGCTTTCTTCATTTCTCCCCTCTTGGTGTTGTTTGTTGTTGTTGTTAGCTGTTGATTGATTGACATACCTTGTTTCTTCTAACGATGATCGTTGCTTTTCTCTGGTACCAATCGTAACCCCTAAAAATCAAGGGAAGGAAAAAAAAACATCAATTAATTTTGAAAAAAAAATTATCTGATATATCGAATAACTGACGAAGAATTGACTTATCGTAAATATACGGGGCATCATGAGATGCATGCTCTAAAAGATACCAATAACCAACTATATACATTACATGGTTGATACATATTATATGGTTTTCTTCAAATTGTTGTTGGCAGATGGCGTGCGATGTCGTCACAGATTATTGCTTGATGCGCAGATATGAGTCACTTGATCAAATTGAGTATATATATATAAATGTATATAATATACTGTGGTAATAGTTTCTCGGATAGAAATGCGTTGATTGGTGTTGTAAAAAAGTACAACAACAGTATATATAATATATATAGTAATATAATTATTATTAATAATAATCGAGAATAAATGAACGGAACGGGTGATGGTAATGCTTCGATTTTTTTGGATGACCTATTCTCGTGTGCAGATAGTGAATTCTTGCTTAATTATCCTAAGCCGGTTTATGATTCATCAGATTTTCAGCATACATTTGATTATATTGGGCATGAAAATGACAAATCAATTGATATTTTGGAGAAAATTGTCAATGAAACATTAAATACAT
>NW_026515460.1:0-73172 GCF_014898815.1 Panonychus citri | reverse complement strand
ACGAAAAGCCGCTGGAGCTAGTGGTATTGATCAAAATTTAATCAAACGCCGATTTATCGGCAGCAATCTCGATTTCGGCCATTCTGAAAATGTTTTCAATTTTAAAAGAAAACACTATCGAAGAAGGATAACTCTTTTGAAAATTGGTAAGTTTACTGATCATAAGGATTTTAATTAAATTAGTATTTATTATTTAACTTTTTTTATTGTGGTCAGGATCTTCACTAATTGTAACATAAACGAACATGAAATAAAAAAGAAGCGAGACAATTCCTTCGGTAAGTACAGTTACCAAGTGTTCGTCGTTGAGCAAGAATCTGGTGTCTCACAAAAGACCTTAAACGCTTGGGCAAAAACATTCTTCGATACCAATAGAACTTGTCGGTATCCTGGTTGCATTTGTAACAGCACATTCGTTGCTGCTGGTAAAGCTGGCCAGGACGAGGCTCGACACATTACCAGGTGCTATGCCCGTTATGTGTGTAACGATCGCAGTTCACATTACGGGATTTACTCAACTCTAACTGGACATTGGCCTGATACTTGTGCTATGCGAGCTACAAGGGTTCACGAAGTTGGCTCATTCATTCATTCACTGGTTCTGACAGTGAATCAGAACTGGCATCAGCAGATAACCATAAAGTTCCTGCGGTCACTGTTGAGTTGGAAAAATTTCGAAGAGATGTACACTCTTTCGGTCAACCGTTCAACGCGATTAAATCAAATACTATGGTTTTTAATAACCCGATGGCCAAAATGATCACCGATACTGCTGCGGAAGTGGTCAACCAAATGATTGATCATGAAATTCCGGTTATACTGGATCGCAATATTGTGTAAGAAAATTTTATCTATTCATTTTTTTGCAGTATTTACCTAATAATAATTTCAATATTTACAGTGAACTTTCCAAGCCTATTTCTTTTTCTCGAAAATTTTTGGCGCAAAGTTCAAAGTGTTGAACCGCGATAGCTGTTGATTAAGCATTATTTATTTCATATCATTCAATATTTTTAGATAATTAGATTAGATTTAGTTTTTTCGCAATTAGAAATTATCAAATTCACCTCTCTATTTAGTGTACATATTCCATTGAATAATAATCAATCAACATACTAATAGACACAACTTAATTAACGTTGTTGTCTATCTGGAGTAATTTTGGAGAACGCGCATCAGAGGCGCTGATTTTTAAATGACAAAACATTTGCTAATTTTGATAATGAAATCAATTGAATTTTATTGAAAAAAATTTGATTAAAATACGAGAAAAAAATTGTTATAATAACAATGATTATTATTAAAAATCACAAACATTTTCTTACACTAATTATTGTTTTTCTTTATTAACCTTGATTTAATTAATTTGTCGCATTTCAAAAGGCATCAGAGGCGCTGATTTTCAAAAGCAAAAATAGTAATTTAACAATTAGCAGATGAATTAACTAATTAACTGAATATAATTAATCAGGTCAGTTCACTTTGTTGATTTAAATAATTTAACCTTCTCGAATCATCTTGTTTATTTAATCAACTCTTCAATTATAAAAAGACACAAGAATTAGATAGTGGTTAGTTTAATATTTTCTTTATTTTAGTAAAGTTTTGATGAATTGAAATGAAATAAAAAATTGTAGTAAAAATAATTATTTGTGTAATAAGTTAATAAAATTTGTATTTAATTAAAAAATATCGTTTGTAATTGTGCGTTGATTCAGACCAAATATATTGTATCCAAAACAGCTGATCAGAGAAATGGCTTTTTTTCAATTTCATCTTGTAACTATGGAAAAGTTTAAGATTGCTGCCAAAAATTTAAGAAGCTCAGCAAGTCTAAAAGAATATAAATTACCTTGTAGAGAGAATGAGTTTGACAATTTGTATAATTTCATTATCACCCAATTTACTGTTCAAACTGGAGGGTAAGCTTGGTTTTTATTTTCTCTTTCAATGTTAATTTTTTTATTTTTCGTTTTTCTCTTAATAAAGTGTCTTTATCGTGCTGGTGTTCCTGGAACAGGTAAAACAGCTACTGTTAGAGGTGTGCAAAGAAGAGGAAAGTTGCTTCGATTTCTGGAGATGCTCGTAAAGCATTGGACATTTGCCGTCGATCGATTGAGATGGCAGAAGAAGACTTTTCTGGACGAATAGTGAGTGATGGTGAATTTCAGGTTTCTTTGGCACATGTTAAAAAGCCATCGCGAAACGACCTTATCACCTAAGATGATCTACATAAGAGATGCCTCAGAATTTGAGAAAAATCTTCTTCTAGAAATTTGTAAACATTTCCAAATATCTGGAACTGAGGAAGGAACATGTGATATTTTCACTTATTGATCGAAAATTTGTTCAGCCGATGGCTTTCCTGGTGTTAATTTCTCTGAATTTCTCGAAATAGCTCATTGTTTACACGAGTCAGCGTTAATAATATTAGCATCAGGAGCTATACATGCTCAAATAATGCGCAAATGATATCCAACGATAATAACGAGTTCAGATTAATATTAACGAGCAAATCAATCAGACAAATTATTAATACTTCCACATTCACGCTTAAGGTCAACTGTAATTACATTTTTATTAATATTCGTTGAACATATTCGATATTAATTGAGAATAAAAATTGCTTCGAACAGAAATATTTTATATTCGATTGATTTAAATTTTGATAATATAAGTTTCAAGAGTGTTGGTTATTAAATCGAGGGTTTCATTTGATGAACGAAACATTCAATACAAAAGACAATCAATGCAAGAATATTAAGTGCTACAAAGAGCTTAATTAAATCAGCATAATTGGAATAAGTGATCGGTTCATATGCACCATCAGGTGTAGCACTCAATTTCTCATATCGCCAACATGGTGGGTAATCTACTGTTAGATATTTAGTTGAAGCCACTTTTACTGCTCTACTCTGAGCAACACTACAATATCCTTGTTCAGCGCATGAATATAAAGATCTGATGATCCAACGTTTCTTATTAAGGCTCGTGTTCATAGCATAGGCCAGAGAGGTCAGTTCTGTGTAATAGGAACTTGAGCTAATGTGGACGAGGAAATCGGTTCTATTCCTTTTATCAAGCTTTTCTTGGCAAAAGAGTTTAATTACCTGACGGTGTATTGCACTACTTTCGAAATGTACCAAAATTGGTCGATTAAGATTTTCTCGGAAATGTTTTGCCGCTGATTTAATTGTGACGATTGGATTTTGGTCACCGAAAGACTTATTGGCTTTTGAAACATAGACTATCAAAAGCAGTGCAATTAACTTTGGGATGAGAATACAAGTCGGGCCATTTGTTTATTGGAGGTGGTCGAAATGATATCGAGTACTGAGTCGTGAACGATGTTGAAAATAGATGGAAAATGTAGTGAACAGAAAACGAACAGGTAAGAAACAAGAATAATCCAAATTTACCTTTGATTATTACGAGAAATTGATCAAATGAAGATTTCTCAGAGATAAAGTAGCCCAATCGAGTAAAATATATTACCAGTGCAAGGATAATTAGGATAAGCATGAAAATATAAATTGAATATTCGATGAACTCAAACGATGATAAGATTCCCTTGTCAATCGTACTACTTGATGAATTTGGGTAAATATTCAAGAAGATACATTCGCTACTTTCTATCACCGGGCCGAATGCCAAATCATCATCGGGTCGAAAAAAGAACGGCGTTACCTTTGGAAAAATAATATCATATTTGGCCGATTTTAAAACGTCATCAAAAGTTTCATTATCACTTTTTATATCTTTTAGATATTCAAATTTCATAGGAACACGACTCAAGATATTCTCAAGAGTTAATTCTTCGGATAACTTTACATATGGACTGGATGGATTAAAAAGCATTAGAACGTTTAAAGGATCTTGAGTAAAATTCATTTTCTGATAAAAACTTAACCAAACTAAAATCTGAACTAAAATATTCAGTTTCGTGTTTCTGGATCTGGAGATAGAAAGACAATCGAAGACGTTGATTGCATTTTTTGTTTCTTTTTCTTACAAAATCGGCACAAAAAGAAATCAAAATGGATAAAATGTCTAACATTTCGAACATTAAAGAGACATTAGTATCTCCAATAAGAAATAAAATATCAATTTCACTCACTCAAATTATCAATTTCCAAGTTTCGATTGAAAATATGATGAAAAATTTACTTTTTCTACTCTTTATTTTGATCGATTTGATTGCTGACTTTCACTTCAATTAAATCACAGGAATATTATCCATGTTGGAATTGCGAGATAATTAAACTGTTCTACACTTATATTAGTCCAGAGTTTAAGAAATATCTGTAGTTTGTCGTTACCATATTTTTTATGTTATTAATAAATTCGATGGTAAAAATTTACAAAGAGTTTCGAGTTAAAATACTGAATTCATTTGATAGAAAACTTAATAACAATCAAGAAATTCAACATAATCATAACGAGTTGAATGAAAGGGACAATCATTCATATCATTTCATGTGACATCATCATAAATGTATTGAGAATAATAATTTTATTCAAATAAAAAATTATTGGATTACTTTACAAATTAATGAATTGTCATCAAACAAAACATAAAATTGTTTTATTGTATTGATATTCTGAAGTATTAATATAAACAAATGAAATAATAAAAATCGTGATGTCTTAACAGTTTCAGGTTTACATTAATCTAATCGGGTGAAAATAACGCTCATTGAACTTTTAGACGATGAAAACGCGTTTATCTATCGATACATGTATTAATATGTTCGTACAACATTTATTTTATGAACAAATGATTAAAACGAAATATGTTATTAATATAATTCGGCAATTATAATCAATTTATTACTGAATTTGTATCACATTTTAGAATGATACGAATTCATCTACGACTCAGCTAGATGTAATTCTGAGGTCGACTAGATGTTATTAAATCTAATAGGTTTCATGGTCATTAAAATTATTGAATTTCTAATATTCTAAATGGAAATCAGATAATAAGACATATAATGTATTGCTAAATCTTTATGAGGTTTCTTATTATCATCTATTAAGGAACGAGGTACTCGTTAAGAGGAGACCCGAAAGGAAAGGTCACAAGAGGCACTTGCATCAATGGGATCCTCGGTTCTTTCCGGTATAACATTGACCAAATTTGCTGGTATTCTGGTTCTCGCCTGGTCGACATCTCAAATTTTCGTTGTCTTTTATTTCGAATGTATTTTGGTATCGTTATCATTGGTGCTCTTCATGGTCTAGTTTTATTACCAATCCTATTAAGCATATTTGGAGGTAAACAAAAATTATCTAGAAAATTGATCAGCTCGATCACCATTATTACTTGTCAGTGAAGATTTTTGATCAGCCCAATTAGAGTTTAAATTAAAGCTACATTTTCATCATTTCCTTTGTCTTTCATGTGAACGGAAATAATTAACACCAGTTCGCCCAATTAAATCTAGAAAATGGATGAATAATTAAGATCAAACTTGTAAGTAGATGAAGACATCTCAATTTCATCATAACAATTAATTAAATTGATTGAGTAATTGTTAATTGGTTTTGTCTTCAAACTAGTCAAGTTTGATAATTGTTACATTCCTGAGTGATTCAAGAAAGGCAAGGTTAAGTTAATCAGAATGTCCATAATGGTGCTTATAATTTTGTACTTTTACATGATTAATTTCATTAACTGTGGTGAAGGTAAGAACCTTTTTAGTTATTAAATGTTTTCTTTTGTTTTAACTTGATTTTAATTGTTGTGATGAAAAATTTTAGTATCAGTCACCATACCAGAAGGAGAGTTCGAGATCGAAGGTCTAATAAATTATGGTTATCGATACTCTTCTAGCCAATCTGAACAATACTCATTCTCTGAGATAATGATAATCAGTGATTCTTTAGGGGATGCAAACGGTTTGACTGAATTTAAAAATTTATATCGGTCTGAAGAAATAACAGTTTATCATAACTTGAATAACACCAATATAAAACATTTAATTATCAAAGGTAAGTTTCAACTCAATTGTTTATCGATTTAACTAATATTCTTATCCTTGTTTAGGAGAAAACTGTGTGGATATGAATGATGCGAACCAACAGGAAACAGAAAACAAATTAATGAACAAAATGCTGAATGGTATTTACTTTTTCTACTTCATGGTCACCAAATATTTTAAGAATGTAAGAATCATTATAATTACGAATTTTTTTACTAACACAAAAAAAGTAAATGAATAATGTATTTACCTAATTCTTTTCCAGGTAACGGTTTATGAATATTGTAACTCGTACACGAGACGGAAGACATTACTTTTAGCTATTCCTGATATTATGAAGAAAAACTTTGAACACATGAGAATTACCCTGACTTTTACCTGTAAGTCTTTCTAAATACCTAATACCATAGATGGATTGTTCAGGGCGAGTTCATGATTAGTTTTCTTTAATTTTCCTTTTCTCAAGGTGATACTGGATCGGAATCTATTAACTTTTCACAATTAAAAGAAATCAATATTAAGAAAGATTATTTTCAATTGAGGTTTTTTGATATAAATGTGACAAAACTTTCTACGGGGAGAAAAATCATCCAGGTATGAGTTGATAATCATTATGGTAATTTTTTAATCCTCATTGAGAATTGAATTACTTTCATTTGAATAGCCTCCTCTTGAAGTTAACTGTCCTTACCTTTTTCACCATGGCATAAAGTTTCCAGGGAGTAAAGTTTTTCAAGAATATCATGTAAATGTATCTGAGACTTTCGTTGATCAATCAGTTGGATTAAAATCAACAAGTGAGGTAAACATGATTTTTTTATCCCTTGTAATCAATTCTAAATAATCAATTTCAAATATTGAATTATTATAATTTTCTTTATCGTCTCTACTTTTTATTGGATAAAGTTTATTATCGAAACTCTGGAGGAAATTTCTTCAATCAAAAGATTTCAAGGTGGGGTTCTCATGGAATCAATCAATGATTATCGTCTTGGACTCAAGTACGTTCTAGGTACTAATAAGGATAATGGTCGAAAGTGCAAAGTTGAACCGATTCCCATCGATAGTGACACAATCACCTTGACCTACAGTCAATTGAGCTTCAATAAAGTCGCTTGGCTTGACTTAGAATACGATTACAAAGGACAATATCTACTCGTAAGTCTTATTATCACCTTCATTTGAATATTAATGAAATCTAATGAAGTTACCTTGATTGTTTTCATTCAGTCATGGGAGCCGAAAAATATTACCTTTAATGTTTGGAGAGCGGTTGAATCTGACAAAACTGAAAACGATATTATTTATAATAATATTTCTACAACTTTATATATGCTTGAAAAGGTAAGTTCAAGATGAATAATAATCGGAACGATATTTAACCTTTGGGCTTATATTTCGTAATAGTTATCATATGAGGAAAAATTTCATGTTACCATCAATGACGAAGACACTTTTTCCGGTTATATTCTGGTCTATGCGACCAGAGATTTATATCCAATGTATGAAAATAAAGTAAGTGGGAATATTGGATTTTGATCTTCGAATTAACTTAATTTCATTCTTAACTTCATCAGAAAATATCACAAGTAAGAAGCTTTTTCAATTTCACTATGAATATTGATGGGATTCGTTCATCAGCATCACGTAGACACCAACAGTTACTCAGTAATTGTTACGATGATAGTGATAATATTGCTAATATTACTCTGAACCTGAAAATAGCAAAAACTGGTGAGTACTAAATTTTACTTATTTAGAACTTTTTCATCCAATTTTTTTCTATTATTTCTTTGCATCTATGGAATATGATTTATGTAAATTCATCTAATAGATAATTTGAATGATACAGAATCAGAGCCTAATCTTATCGAGGTTGAGAAATCTCTTATACGAATTATCAGCAACTTCTTGCACATTTCATTTCTACGGATCATCTCGATAAATTTAACATCCCCTTCAAAGATTTACATCAATGCAACAATCAGAATAGCAGAAGCAATCGATCTATTGAGTAAGTAACATTCTTACCTTGTTGATATTCAACCATTAATAATTCATCTATTGTCTTTTTACTAATTCAGATTTACACTCGAAATCATATCGTAAATTTAATCGCAATACTTTAGCACAATTTGATTCTATTGATGCAGAAAACGATGATGATTGTTTAATCCAACAAGCTGAAAGACACGATACGAGCTATGTAATTAGTTGTGATTCTGAGCAAATTAATTCTTGCATCAGGCTTTCTACTGGACAACCACTTCCACATGAAGATTCAATTGGAACTGTTTGTTTAGTTTACAATAATTTCCATGATACTTTGGCTTCATTTACCAAAGAAACACCTTTAGCCAGTCTCTTGAAACCAGCATTCACCTTACGGGGCATCAAATTCCTTGTCAGTGATTCACATTTCCAAATTCTCGATGCTTGGACATCAAAATACGAAAATGCCATTGTCCCAATGGCACCAGATAAGAAAAAGAAAGGTAAGGAGCGAAAAAACTAATTCGAAGACGTGATTTCCATTTAATTTTAACAATGATTCTTATAACTTTGAATTGGTAAGAATTTGTAGAGAAAACTAAACCGGAGCAAAATAACATAATTGGAGAAACATCGAAAAGGATCAATTCTACTCACATTAAACTTCAAAATTACAATGGTACCACGAATTATGTTCAAAACCCATCACACTTGGTTCGACATTTGGTGTTAACGATTGTATTGATTTTAACTTTTGTTCTAATTGGATTTGGCTTAAAAAGATGGAGTTACAGTCGATCAATTTACTCGATATCAGAGGTTGTATCTCTTACAACATTGGACCAAGAAATGTCAAAATAATGAAGTTTTACCAGATCGAACTTATCATCTAATAACTTTAATGGACATTTATCGAAAAACAATTTTCAAATATACATCTAATATTAATTTACATGAAACTCATTCACAAAGATATAACGTTTAACTTTTTGATGCCAAGTTCGAGCACCATAAATACACATTATTGTTATAATAAAAGTGAATTTCATTGAATAATTTTCTTTGGATTTTGTTGAAATGTCAAATACTAGTAAAATTAAGAACAGAGAATTATTCAATTACTGCCAAACTTTACCACTCATACCTTACCTGATGGTATGAAAAAATTGTAATTAACTTTATTATTTTTCTAATTTTTTCAATTTGAAGAAACAATTAGTCAATGATCAATCATTTTTCTTCATTAGTAATGGTTATCTATGAAGTGCTTTACATTGTTTTCTAGCTTTAAGGTTTCAATAATTTCCAACAATTAGTCTTAAAATAGTTGTTAATTTTCTGTTAATTATCGGATTTACTATTATTTAATATCATTAGAATCCTCATAAATTTTTCTATCATTTGTGAAAATTTAAATGATTAAAACGGACTATTTATTGAATAATCAATAATTAAAGTTATTTGTCAATTTTCAGCTGCACTAACATAATATTCAGGTTCTGGCTCTGGTTCTGAATATGAAGACATTAATAGAAAGGCAATCGAAGATAATATTAATAATTAAAAAACATACCTGTTTAAAAGATTTAGACATTTACAATGAAATTGTGTCTAATAAATTATCAATTGATGACAGAAGATATTGCTGATATTTATCTTATTTAATTGTAAAATCATAATTAATTGATGGAATTTTAGATGACAATTTAATCAATGATAAAATGTGGATAGAAAATTTTCAAAACAAATTATACCTTCAGTAGTTTTTTTAAATTTGATTAAGCAAAACTCTCAATTGTAATGATTTCATTTCGTTCATTTTAGCTTATGCTTTTGTTAAATTGTTGAAAGGTTTGTATAGAGGTGATGAAAATGAATTTCACTCAAGATCCTTTTAAAGTTTTCTACACCGATTACGAAGAGAGGCCACTCCCGAAAGCTTATTTAGCTAATTTTTTCATTGCTTCTAATTTTTTAGGCAACGTTCCAATAGAATATTCATTTATTCCAGAGACACGTAACAATGAAAGTCACCTCTCAATTTTTTTATCGGGAAATTATGACCTGATGTTTAGGACAAAAAACATCCGTGAATTTAGCTATGGATTGACAAATGTTACACTAAGTCCGGTGTTTAAGAGTAGCTATTGCGCCTTCTTGAATTTCTATCCAAACTCGTCCACCCCTTCAATTAACAAGGGAATTCTATCTGCATTTGAAATCTTCAATTATTCTGTTTACCTTCTCATCTCGTTGTTGTTTATTTTCGGTTCAGTGATATATTTCATGAGATCAAATTCGATAATTGGAGATAGAAACGAGAATATTAATAAATCTCGACTCCAAAAGTTTCTATTGCTGTTTAAGAGTAAATTTGGTTTACTCTTGTTTCTTTCTTGTTCATTTTCTGTTCAATACATTTTCATCTATTTTCAACATCGTTCACGACTGAATTATTGATATCCCTTCGACCAACACCAGTCAACAAATGGTCTGACTTGTATTCTCGTCCCAAAGTTAATTGTACTACTTTTGCCGGGTACAATTGCCTGGAGCGAGCAAATGAAAGATATGGTTTATCAAATCCCCTAATTTCTATTACAACTGATGAAATCTTTGAATATTTTCCCAAAAATCTTTATAAACCAATTTTAACACATTTTGGTACAGACTTTGGAGTATCATCACTGTTAAAAAATCTTTGTATTGTAAAGATGCAAATGAACGGAGTTAATAATTTTCTCTATCATATTGGAACACGTTATTATTATGAAGATTTGTATGCACTCATTTATAACACCACGAACCCTCATAAGAAACGTTGGATAATTAAATGTTCATATGCAGGTATTGGTCAAGGACTTTGGTCTGCCACTGTAGACCGAATGATAAGCAGGTTTTATGCTCCTTCGATAAGAAAATACTACCCACAATGTTGCCACTTCGAAAAGCTGAATACTCACCCTCAAAGTTCATATCGACCAATTAACTATTCTAATTTTTCTGATTTTCTGTATCTTTATGTGTCACTTAATTTTCTCGCGTTTTTCGCTTTTATCATTGAACATCTTACCATGAAATTGACAAATCAATATCCTTTGGTTTTTGGAAACCTTTAGAAAGCTGAATGTGACTAATAATAAAATCCCTTGATCACTTTAGTCTCGTTCATACTAGAAGCTCGATTGATACTTTAGGTCGTTTTAAATAAAAAATCATCTGTATACAGAAATAATAATAACAGAGAAATAATTAACAAAATAAAGAAGAAAAGAGAAAAATTAGTAACTTTACTTTTGTCCAGTTAACTTTTGATTTGTAAGAACTATTCAAATATTAATATTTCTTCTAGTGTTTTTAAAGGCTTGGATGTCGAAAGAGGCAATTAATAAAGCAAGAACGATTTTATTTCGAATAGATTGAGTTATTTTTTTTGTACAATTACAAATTCACAAAACTTGAAAAAAAGTTATAAATATTTAAAATATTTCGAGGGACTTCTGAGAAAATTATCTAATTAACCTACGGTTTGAATAGAACAAATTGATAGACCATCAAATGAACCCATGGGCTTACTCGATCCAATTGATATTCATTTTGTTTATCCGCTTCTTTTTCTAGATCCATATTCAGCAACGATATTATTGTAAGCGTTAACATCTTCGTCTCGGTGAAAGTTTTCATCTTCGACGCCATAACGTTCATTGAGATAGTAAAAGTCCCTGAGAATGAAAACAAAAAACAATTTATTGTAATAATAAAAGTGAATTTCATTGAATTATTTTCTTGGGATTAAAGTTGAAATGTCAAATATTAGTACAATAAAGAGCATAGAGAAAGAGCTTAAAACATTAAGTGTTACAGTTAATAGTCGTATAATTTATCCATTAGGAACGATAAATGATTCCGTTAGAATTGTTAGTAACTAGAATGTACAATCTTTGATGAATTAAATGATATAAATTGACAATAGATTCTAAATAACAGTTATTCAACAATTCTTATGTGAAAATTATGCAATTAATTTGGAAACTTTTCCCATTATAAAATTTGTCCAATTCTATTAATAATATAGTTCGTAACTATTATCTCATCGATCTCACTTATAGCATTTAATAAACTGCGGTGAGTGGAAACTCATCACAACGTTGACAAGATGAATTTTAGTGGAAACTCTTTGATAGTACACAGTCCGAATACCGATTTATCCAATTCTTTGATCAGAGTTCGTCTCAGTCTTTATTTATATAATATTTTGAGTGATGTTTCCGTTAACTGGACTTCTTGCTTGAAAAGTGAAATGTGTAACATGTCATTCATAGACGCTATCGGAACAAATCAGAATGATTTACTTTTCCCACCTCTTGTGCTAAACTTTTTCAAGGCGATACCTGAAAACATTTCCTTGAGTCCAGTTCTGTCCAGTCAATGGTGTCAATTCACTAACATTTACCCAAAATCATCAACTGGTTCAACTAGCAAAGGATTATTATCTTCACTTGAGATTATCGATCACCAAGTTTATGTCTTTATTATGTTTCTATCATTCCTTGGAATTATAATATATTTCATCCGCTCTCATTCATACAAGTTCATCAAGTATCGAAGATATTTAAACAATTGGTTTCTGTTTAAAATTCGTGGTCATTTTGGTCTATTACTTTTAATATCATTCAGTTTCTCTATCCATTATTTATTACATCTACTTTCGACATCTTTTACAACAGAATATTCGATAATATTTCGCCCGAAGCCAATCACCAAACTTCCTGATCTACTCTCTCGTTCTAAAGTTGAATGTGTTGCCTTCAAAAACTTCGACTGTTTCTATTATTCGAGTATCTATTTTGGTAAATCGAATCCGATAGTTCCTATCAACCTACAGAAACTAGAACAATACTTGAAAGAAAATTTTGATAAACATCTAATAAGTATTTTCGAGTCAAGTTCCTTTTATAGTCTATTGATTTACACATTTTGTAGAGTTGGACTTTTAAAGAAAAGACAAAATTTCTATGTTCATTCCAGTTCACTCACCTATTATGAAACGAGTTCGGTATTGGTTTACAATAAGTATTTGATGGACGAAAAAAAGAGATGGCTCATCAAGAGATCTTATTCTTGTATAGAGAACGGATATTGTCGCTTAGCTTATGGTCGGACTTTAAGAATATTTCATAGAACATATTATGACATCAAACTGACCGACGGTCAATGCAATCACATTAGAGACTCAAGTTTACAGGCCAGAAGTTCATACCATCCAATTGCTTTTCCAAATATCGTCGATATACTAACTTGGACTCTTTCGCTGAGCAGTTTTGCAACAACAGTTTTCTTAATTGAATGTTTTGCAAAAGAGATCAAGTCAAGATTCAAGTCTCATGCCTCCTCACTCATTGAACGTGGTCAATATTAGGTAGTAAAGAACACACACTCTTAACGTGCAGTCAGAGAATACTTGATAATTTGTATAAATTGATGTTTTCGTCTCTAACTGAGAAAAATCATCAATCAAGGTGTTGGTAGGGTTTGTGGTCTTTATAATAGTAGAAAACCTAATATCAAAGATGGAAAATTTGAAAATTAATCATACTAAAAGCATTTAATCGTAAAATCATAAATGAATGGTGAAAATTGTGACAACAATTCGATTAATAGATAGAAAATGAATTTGGAATTTTTAGAGGAAATCTTTGAAAAGAAACTGAAACCAGTCGATAATTTAACTTACTCTTTACTTTCGATGTAGTTTTCCTTGAAATTTTTGTTTCGAAGTTCAGATAAAAATGAATTTCACTCAAGATCCTATTAAAGTTTTTTACGGTTTGGATGGACAGGATCCTGACTCGTTTCGATCCTGACTCGAAAATTAAGTTTTTAGTTGCATCTAATATTTTAGGCAACGTTCCAATAGAATTCTCAATGATTCTGAAGAATGCAAATCAAACTAACCTTTCGATTCTGCAATCGGGAAATTATGACATGACTTCAAGGAGAGAATTTAAACGTACGCTTAGCTATGGATTGACCAATGTTACTATAAGTACAGTAGTAATGAGTGACTATTGTGTCTTCTTGAATTACTATCCAAACTCGTCCACCCCTTCAATTAACAAGGGAATTCTATCAGCATTTGAAATCATCGATTATTCTGTTTACCTGCTCATCTCATTGTTGTTCATTCTTGTTTTTTATTGGTTATATATTTCATGAGATCATATTCGATAAATGCAGCTGAAAATGGACAATCTCGACTCCGAAAGTTTCTATTACTGATTAAAAGTAAAGGAGGATGGTCGCCGAATTTTAGTTTTGAGTTAAGAGTTGAAACTTTTTGTATTTGTAGAACCACAAATATGAAGTCCAAATATATTTATTTTTTTCTGATCTGATCAGTAGTTTTCGAGAAAATCGAGTTCGAAGTTAAAACTTCAGGTCACTTTTTCTCAGCAACGATGAGTTTTTAGATCATGAAATTTTTATTTTATCGACAACTTTTCATGCCCTTACAGAAAATTAAATTTGTTTTGGTAAAAAAATATCCAAAGTGCTCCGGCCACAATTCCGTTGTATTTAAATAAATGGACGGTGATTAGTCCCAAGTGTCGAGAATGATCTGAAACTTATTTTTGAGGCTATCCTAGTATGGGTTAACATTGTGGATCGAGCACTTTTTTCATTTGATCAACAGTTTTACCGGAATGAGAAAGTGGCCTTTGATCTTCAAGGGCTAATATCTCCGAAACTAAAATACTTGGAGATGTCTAAATAAGTCAAATCACCGTCATTTAACCAAGGCTATCAGGAGCAATAGTTTTTTGGCCTTAAAATACAGTCACTTTTGCTATAAATTGTTTGACATCATTTGATGAAATAATATTTCATTCGAGCAAGCATAAAACATTTGGGTGTTTATAACTTGAGTGTAGTATAAATTTTAATTAACTTTAGTCTCAGCTAGACCATCACTTTTTAAGGCCAAAAAACTATTGCTCCTGATAGCCTTGGTTAAATGACGGTGATTTGACTTATTTAGACATCTCCAAGTATTTTAGTTTCGGAGATATTAGCCCTTGAAGATCAAAGGCCACTTTCTCATTCCGGTAAAACTGTTGATCAAATGAAAAAAGTGCTCGATCCACGATGTTAACCCATACTAGGATAGCCTCAAAAATAAGTTTCAGATCATTCTCGACACTTGGGACTAATCGCCGTCCATTTATTTAAATACAACGGAATTGTGGCCGGAGCACTTTGGATATTTTTTTACCAAAACAAATTTAATTTTCTGTAAGGGCATGAAAAGTTGTCGATAAAATAAAAATTTCATGATCTAAAAACTCATCGTTGCTGAGAAAAAGTGACCTGAAGTTTTAACTTCGAACTCGATTTTCTCGAAAACTACTGATCAGATCAGAAAAAAATAAATATATTTGGACTTCATATTTGTGGTTCTACAAATACAAAAAGTTTCAACTCTTAACTCAAAACTAAAATTCGGCGACCATCCTCCTTTGGTTTAGTCTTGTTTATTTTCTGGTCACTATATTTTCCATCTATTTTCAACATCGTTCACGACTGAATACTCGATATCCTTACGACCACCTCCAATCAACAAATGGTCTGACCTAAATTCACATCCTAGAGTTAATTGCATCACTCTCGACCCGTCCATTTGCCTGGGGCGAGTGAATGAAGAATATGGCTTTTCAAATCCCCTCATTCCTATCACAAGTGCAGTTTTCGAATATTTTGGCCAAAATCTTGATAAACCAATTTTACCACTTTTTTTTCAACACAATTTTTTCTTATCATTTTCACTACTGTTTTGTGTGGCAAAGCTGGATAACCATGGGGTCAATAATTTTCTTTACCATGCTGGTACACGTCAATATTATGAAGATTTGTATGCACTCATTTATAACACCAAGAACCCTCATAAGAAACGTTGGATTATGAAATGTTTATACGCAAGTATTGATCAAGGATATTGGGCTGTTACCTCAGATCGAGTTTATATCAAGATTTTTGGTCCTTTGATAAGAAAAGATTATCCACAATGTTGGCGCTTCGAAAAGCTTAATACTCAACCTCAAAGTTCATATCGACCAATTAACTATTCTAATTTCTCTGGGTTGCTTTATCTTTATTTGTCACTTAATTCTCTCGCGTTTTTCGCATTTATCATTGAACATCTTACCATGAAATTGACAAAACGATATCCTTTGGTTTTTGGAAACCTTCAGCAAGCTGGGTGAAACTAATTATCAAATCGCTTGGTCATTTCGGTCTCGTTCATACTAGAAGCTCGATTGATACTTCAGGTTGTTTTAAATAAAAAATCATCTATACAAAAATAATAACAGAGAAATAATTAATATGATGAAAGATATGGTTCTAACGATTGTATTGATTTTAACTTTTGTTCTAATTAGATTTGGCTTAAAAAGATGGAGTTACAGTCGATCAATTTACTCGATATTAGAAGTTGTATCTATTACAACATTGGACCAAGAAATGTCAAAATAATGAAGTTCTATCAGATCGAACTTCTCATCTAATAACTTAGAATAGTGATAATATTATGATTCGATTAACTATTAGTAAATATTAATAATTAATATGTTATTTTGTTTCCAATAGCTTGAAAATCGTTGCCTGAAAGCTTTATGAAATTTTCGTTGGCAATTGTGTCAACTAAATTATCGATTGTTGGTAGAGCATGGAAACATAGTATTGATGATATTAAAGGAATTTAATTGAAGAATCATAATTAATTGATGAAAGGTGAAATGAAAATCTAATCAATAAAATAAAATGAAGAAAATCATCGGAGAGAAACTAAAACCTTTGGATCATTTTGAATTTACTCTCGAAAGTTTAAGTTTTGACTGAAATTTTTATTTCGAAGCTCAGATGAAAATGAATTTCACTCAAGATTATTTTCAAATTTTCTACACCGTTTTCAAAAAGGATTTAAATCCGAAAAGTGAGATGTTTAGTTTGTTCCTTGCTTTTCCAACATTTTAGGCAACGTTCCAGTAGAATTTACATTTATTCCAGAGAATCGTGCAAATGAAAGTCATCTCTCGATTCTTTTATCGGGAAATTATGACCTGATGTTTAGGGAAAAAAACATCCATGAGTTCAGCTATGGATTGACCAATGTGACTATGAGTCCAGTGTTAAAGAGTAGCTATTGCGCCTTCTTGAACTTCTATCCAAACTCGTCAGCCCCTTCGATTGACAAAGGAATTTTATCATCATTTGAAATCATCGATTATTCAGTTTACCTTCTCATCTCACTTTTGTTTATTCTTGGTTTAATGATACGTTCCATTCGATCAATTTCGATAATTGGAGATAGAAACGAGAATATTAACAAATATCGACTCCAAAAGTTTCTATTGCTGATTAAGAGTAAATTTGGTTTAGTCTTGTTTCTTTCTTGTTCATTTTCTGGTCATTACATTTTCCATTTATTTTCAACATCGTTCACGACCGAATACTCGATATCCCTTCGAGCCCCACCAGTCAACAAATGGTCTGACTTATACCTCAACCACAGAGTTAACTGCACTACTTTTGCCGATCTCCCTTGCCTGGAGCGAGTGGATGAGATATATGGCTTTTCAAATCCTCTCATTTCTATTTCAAGCTCCAAATTTTATGAATATTTTCCCAACAAACTTGACAAACCAATTCTGTCACATTTTGGTATAGACTATTTGGTTTCATCAGTTTTAACACAATTTTGTATAGTAAAGCTAACAAACCATGGGGTCAATAATTTTCTTTACCATACTGGTACAGGTCACTATTATGAAGATTTGTATTCACTCATTTATAACACTACGAATCATTACAAGAAACGTTGGATTATTAAATGTTCATATGCAAGTATCGATCAAGGGCTTTGGACTGCCACTTACGCTCGAGCTCTTAGAAAGATTTATGGTCCCTGGTTGAGAAAAAATTATCCACAATGTTGGCGCACCGAAAAGCTGAATACCCAGCCTGAAAGTTCATACCAACCAACTAACTATTCTAATTACGTTGATTTTCTGTATCTTTATGCATTTCTTAATTTCCTAACATTTTGCGTCTTTATCATTGAACATCTCATTATGAAACTCAACAATCGATGTTCACTGGTGTTTGGAAACATTTAACAAGCTAAATTTTCATAATAAAAGGATAAAAATTTATATTGAAAAGTTTTATAGTTTTAGTTTATATTGAGAAGTTCAAGAAGGCGCGATAGCTATTCATTTCTATTTTACCTATCGTTAAATTGATTAATCCATAGCTAAAATCACGTATATTGTTTTCTTCATACATCAGGTCATAATTTCCCGATAAAAAGATTGAGAGGCGACTTTCATTTTCACGGCTCTCAGGAATAAATAAATTTTCTATTGGAACGTTTCCTAAAAAAATTAGATACAATGAAAACCATAAATTTCCCGTACATAGATTGGCCCTGGTCGTACAAAGCCACGAAAACTTTAAAAGGATCTTGAGTGAAATTCATTTTTATCTGAACTTCCAAATAAAACACTTATTGAACGTGGTTAATACCTTGGACAATCTAGTGAAGAATTGTAATGTTTGCTAAATACGCATTTTTCATTGAAATAGTCAGAGAATACTTAATAATAAATAAAAATTGACTTTTCATCTCCGTTTAATGATAAACTAGCCTGACTGAGAAAAACTCATCATTAACATCAATCAAAAGAATTAGTTTGATGAAGGTGTTGACAAGGTTTATGGTCGTGATAGTGGGAAACCTAATGACAATGACAGAAAATTCTAAAATTAATCACTTTAAAAGCATTTAATCGTAAAATCATACATGAAGGGTGCAAGTTGGGATAACAGTTCGATTAATATAATAGACAAAAAATGAACTCGGACAAAAATCTTTGAAGTGAAACTGAAGCCTTCCGATCATTTTATCTTATTCTTTGCTTTTGATGTTCAGATAAAAATGAATTTCACTCAAGATCCTTTTAAGGTTCTGTTCCCTTTCCACGGAGAAGCTTCGAAAGCCCAACAAATTTTGCTTTTCATTATATACGATATCTTAGGCAACGTTCCAATAGAACTTTCTATTCCGAAGAGCCGTGAAGATGAAAGTGACCTTTCAATTTTTTTATCGGGAAATTATGACATGATTCTTCGGCCAAGCTATATTCATGAGTTTAGCTATGGATTGACCAATGTTACTATAAGTCCAGTAGTAATGAATGACTATTGTGTCTTCTTGAATCTCTATCCAAACTCATCTACCCCTACAATTAACAAGGGAATTCTATCTGCATTTGAAATCATCGATTATTCTGTTTACCTGCTCATCTCGTTGTTGTTCATTCTTGGCTTGGTTGTAGATTTCATGAGATCATATTCGATAAATGCAACTGAAAATGGAAAATCTCGACTCCGAAAGTTTCTATTACTGATTAAGAGTAAATTTGGTTTACTCTTGTTTCTTTCTTGTTCATTTGCTGTTCACTACATTTTCCACCTATTTTCGGCATCGTTCACGACTCAATACTCGATATCATTACTACCACCACCACTTAACAAATTGGCTGACTTGCATTCTCGACCCGAAGTTAATTGCACTGCTTTTGCCGGGTACAATTGTTGGGCGCGAGTGAATGAAATGTATGGCTTATCAAATCCACTCGTTTCTATTACAGCAAGGGGACTCTCCAAGTATTTTCCCGCTAATTTAAATAAACCAATTTTACCACATTTTGGTACAGGTAGCTTTGTATCAATAATGTTACAATCATTTTGTTTCACAAAGACGCAAATGAATGGAGTTAATGATTTTCTCTACCATCTTGGAAAACTTTACTATTATGAAGATTTGTATGCATTCATTTATAACACCACGAATCATTATAAGAAACGTTGGATTGTTAAATGTTCATATGCAAGTATCGATCAAAGGCTTTTGTCTACCTCTTACGCTCAAACTCAAAGCAAGTTTCAGGGTCCTTGGATAAGTAAAAAATATACACAATGTTGGCGCTTCGAAAAGCTTAATACTCAACCTCAAAGTTCATATCGGCCAATTAACTATTCTAATTTCTCTGGGTTGCTTTATCTTTATTTGTCACTTAATTCTCTCGCGTTTTTCGCATTTATCATTGAACATCTTACCATGAAATTGACAAAACGATATCCTTTGGTTTTTGGAAACTTTTAGCAAGCTGAATGGGACTAATAACCAAATCAAGATCACTTTGGTCTCTTGTTTGAGTGCTGTTCTTAGAAGCTTGGATTTCGAAAGAGTCAGTTACTAAAGCAAGAACGATTTTATTTTCAATTGATTGGGTTATTTTTTTGTACAATTACAAATTCACAAAACTTGAAAAAAAGTTGAAATATTCCGATCGACTTCTGAGAAAATTATCTAATTAACCTACGGTTTGAATAGAGCAAATTGATAGACCATCAAATGAACCCATGGGCTTACTCGATCCAATTGATATTCATTTCGTTTATCCACTTCTTTTTCTAGATCCATATTCAGCAACGATATTATTGTAAGCGTTAACATCTTCGTCTCGGTGAAAGTTTTCATCTTCAACGCCATAACGTTCATTGAGATAGTAAAAGTCCCTGAGAATGAAAACAAAACCAATTAATTTGATTTTCTGATGGAATCGAATGTATTTTTCCTTCAAACCCTCAGGCAGTTAAAAAACTGTACGAACATATTGAAAATTGAATAAATTACTGAGCTATATATTGATTCAAATGATTGTATCATCTTAATACCTGCGATCGTTTTTTTCAGATCGAAACCATTAAGTTAAGTATCCTGCTGATTGTTATTTCTTTAGATTAAAAGTATTAATAAAGTTTCAATATGATCTCATAGGCTTTGACAGATTAACTTGTGAGATTAAAGATTGATTGATATTTGAGTTAAATTCAATAAATTTGTTACCTTGATTGTTCACATGGAATCGCATCATCTGGATGTGAACATGTTTGCGAGAATTGATTGAAAACAGTTTGATTTCCACAGATAAAACTGTAATGCTCCATGATTCCTGATCCATCAGCTAATTGTCGAGGGTGACAGATATGAAATATCTTACAATCATTGTCCATATCAGCATAATAACCAAATCTTAATCCTTCACATGAAAAGGTTTCCTTCAATGGTCCACCCAATAGTTTATCATAATCCATGGCTAATTCATAGGGTGACCTTTTCATCTGATATCATGTTAAACAAAAAATAAGATCACCAAGAAATCAACCAATTGATTTTCATCAAAATAAATATCGAAACAATTTGAGATTTAAAAAAAAAGTTAATGATGACCATCATTAAGTGTGTCCACTTAAAAAATGTCCTCTCTTAATCTTAACCTGATTGCAATTCATCAAAGCTTAATCTGAGTACTTAATCTTATCGTTAATGCAACAAACAGACATAAAACATGAGATTTAATTAAGTGTCTGTATCCGTTTTGATTACAATTAATTAACTGTTAAAAAGTTTTTCTTTCTTTTAAATAACATACATTTTGATACAGTTTCAAGTTAATTGTTACCTGACAGAAACTGTAAACATAAGAATTAACAATTTAATTGATGTTCTCAACAATAAAGAAACTTAATAATTGAGATGAATCCTTTAATTGAAATGTCAATTTGAGATGAAAATTGTTACTTTGATTGTCAAATTAATTAAATTTCCAAGAGAAATATACAAAAGGATGTAAAGAATAACATTTCCTAATCATCATCATGTATCCATGAGATGATCAAGTTTAAATTATCAACTTGTAATCATGAGAAAAGCCTTTCAATTGAATTGAATTAAATCATTGTAAATGTATAATCATTAATAATGTTACGTATGATTAGTATGTTGATTAAGATTTTGTAGCAGTTTTAATATTAAACAGATACACAGAAGCATAAATTAAATTAGTAAACAGTAAATCTACTTGATTAGAGGAACAACAAGAAAAAATAATCAAGTCTCACACTTACGATTAACTAAAGCTAAAAATCAACATTGATCAGGCTCGAAATCATGATAATCATGATGAAAATCAGGTAAATTTTTCCTTAATCATCATCTCTCCTCCTTCAACTTTACTATTACACCTTGGACAAAGTACTAACGATAACCGTAAACAATTAATGTAACAATTTAAATTTTCTTCTCTACATGATAATTAATTTTTCTTACTTATTATCTTTACATGACAGTGAATAGTTTACCAGTCTAATTAATCAATCAAATGGAAGTTACTTTCAAGAAAATTGTTATTACGATATTATTATTATTATTATTCAATTGAATATCGATAAACTTACCCTTGGTTTGGTTAATGTAAAGGTGATCGATAAAAGAAAAACTGTAAATGAGAAAAGTTTGAAAAAAGAACAGAAAAGTTTCGATTAAATTGTTATTATCCATGATGATGATACACAATTCGATTAGATCAACATTAGAGTTTGAAATAGATTTTAATTGACAATGGACACGAACTTATCAGCATAACGATAAGCACTTGATTAGAGGGAACAGATAATGTAAAGTTAATTGTAGATTAAATTAAATGAAACGTACCCAATGTAAGTAGAAAAAATTTCATTTCTGTTGAATTGGTTGGGAACTAAATGATATTTAAAATCGAAAACGAAATAAAAAAATAAAAGTGACGATGAAAACTTTTAGAACTTTTTGAGAATTCGATTAAGTGAAACACTTTGATTACAATATTGTACTGATCGACATGGACTAATTACTTAGGGTTTTTTATATTAAACTCGAAGGAACATCGATACGATATTATCAATGGAAAAGATGGAAAATAAAGATAAGAGAAAAGTCATTAGCACTGATAGAATAGAAGAAGAAAGTTTTCTTTCGAGTTCGAACTTTCAAAGAATCACTTTCTCCTTCATCTCTTGCAAAGAGGTGGAGTAAATGATATATAAGAAAAGAGAGAAGGCTGGTCATCTTCATTTAGAAGATGATGGTCAGTTTTGATCGTAATTAACCTCCTTCGATACAATAATAATAATAATAATAAAGTTACTTTTCATTGTAACGAAGGTGAAAAAGAGGATGAGCCCAATTAGAAATGTTCAATTGGAGTTGATGATGAGCAGATAAAGGATTCGATCAGTTTCCTCGTTCTAATCATTATCATCTCTCTCTCTCTCTCTCTTTAATGAACTTGTTGATTTCTCATTGTATCAGAATTCTGATTATCATCACCAATAAGGCAATGGAAAAGTGCTTCCATTTAAAAATGTTGATTCTATATTAATAATAATCAATGACACTTCGAATGGTACATTTTCCTTATATTGATCATGAACAATACCAGTAATTTGATTTTCGTTTCCTGATCATACTAATTATCACAATTACTGGAACAACTTATCACTCTAACAATATGAGCATTTCATTAATATCCTCGTGAGAAGTAAAATCTAACCTGATTAAGATCATGATTAATAACAGACTATGTGGTATGTAAATAACAGTTAATTCTATTAATTAAAGGTAATCAAACAATTAAGAATCAGTTAGAATGTTTGACAATCAAATATGAGAATAAAATTCATTAATCATGATTTAATTGTGTATTCTGATTATGGTTATGAACAATATACATGTAAAACTTTATGCTAATTCATGTATATTTTAACATGATTCTGTAACAATTAACTAGTTAATCAATTTAACAATTAAAACTATGTAACAAAATACAATCAACCAATGATTGTAAACAAAACAAAACAAAAAATGGGGAAAAAATTAACATTAAATTAAATTTCAAGTCTCTTTCTAATCATCATAATTAACGATCAACTTTCAGGCCTTTATAGATGATTAAGTTAATTATCCTGATGATGCTGATGATTAAGTTAATTGTGTTAAAATGAAATATTTTGATAACATGTAAATAATAATAATAATAATAGTAATTGTTATGTATGGGAATAGGTAATCCAATTACACTTGACCATTAATGAAGATGGTTGATTATAATTGTGATCACAATTAAAGTTACATTAAAATAACTGCAATAGTTAAGATTAATTGTCATTAGGAAAAAATTTATTACTTATCATTAGTTTGTTGATATTTATGATATGGAGCAATATCGTTAATCTAATCATCATCATCATTTCCTTTTCCTGTATTGTACAATTGGATGAAAAAAAAAGTTGTTCTATTTTTGAATAAATTGGTTGTTGATTAAAAACAATTGAAACATTATCTTGATTTAATTTGATCTCCTGCTACAATCAATCATTTCAACAATTGTAATGATGAGCAAGTTGATCATCATACTGTTTTACAGGTAAGTTTTGTACAATAATAATATATAAATTGCTATCGGATTAAATTGTTAATTGCGGTTAAATTATCCTAATTTAATTTACTTTATATTAATCAAGCACTAAATTGGTGTTTTCCAAATTGATTGGATAAACCTTTGAGCCTCTAATTGCAGCTCAATAAAAGTAGTAAGCTTAATTATCAGTAAATGTACCTGTTAGTGAAAATCAGTAAGTAATTAAATTGAGTAATTTAAACAATCATCATGATCACAATTCAATTATTACCGTTAACAAGCCAATAATTACTAATTATCATCAATAAATCAATAACACTACAGATCTAAACAACAACAACAACAAAAAGTAATGATTAATTGTTATCATTATCATTTACCAATCTTATTACCCTGTTTCCTGATACACTCATGAATTAATCAAGCTACAACTCAGGTAAATAATACACTAAAAAAGTTAATCACTCCATCACAATTAAGCCTGAAACTCATGTACAGTTTTTTTATTTTATTGTTGATGATGAGTATTAATGATGAAAAAGGAAACAGGTAAAACAGGTAAGAGTGATGGTCATTTTGACCATTCCTGTTTTCGCAATGCACTTTGTACGTAGTCAACATGTTCATCATCATGATTTATAAATATTACCATTAATTTATCAACTTCGTGATTCAAGATAAAGGTTGAAAGACAAGGTCGACTTATGAACAGTTTATTATTTCATATAAATAATATCTTGACCCTTGGCTAGTTAAATAAATAACAATAAAATTTGAATAAAACAAATGGAAACATTCAAATTGTTACACCACAATAATCATGATCATTTTTCATACTTCATCATCTGAATAGTTCTGACGCTTCTGATTAATATATATATAAAATCATTTACAATCAGTAGTAAAGGTGAGTTACAGGGTATACGAATTACCTGTTATCATCTTTATCGTGTATAAGGTTGAAAAGAAAACAAAAGAAATTAAATTGATTAATAATAACTTTTTTTTTCGACTCACAATATTATTGAATATTTAACTTTTTTCTGTTCACAATTAAATGATAAACGAGTGTAGGAGTTGCAAGTAGGTGTCCAAGAAGATGATTAATACTGACCACAAGCTTGGAACCACATCCATAGTAATTTGTTTTGTTTCTTTTTTTAATTAATCATGTTGATTTGTTAATTTAATTCTGCCAATTAACAAATTATTACAATCACACATTTCAACCTTTCTTTTCTCAGACAGTTCAATTAACAATCATCATTGAAATTCAAATGTTTAACCGGTGGTTTAATGATTTAATTTAATTTCTTTCACCAACAAAACATTATTATTAATACAAATACATTTACTTTAACAACTTTATTAGAGTCATGATTGTTTAACATAACTAACAATTAACCAATTACCATTTAGATAAGAATCAGTAACAATTATCATCATTCATCAATGGAGTGAATAAATTATTAATTCTGTCTCTGATTAACCAATAATTTAATAAACTTATAGGATTCAAATTAATCATGAAAGACTGAGTTTGATTAATTACTCTTCCAATATTAACAATTGTATTGATTTCGAGCAATAATTGTTGATTGACCATAGATTAATATTTAATCTGTACCAACAATCAAAGGTCAGTTTGAAGGATCCATTTGGGTCTTCTGATTGTTAATTGCTACTCCAGTAAATTAGTGACCATTAATTAATATTTTTTGATGATCAAATTTGATTCTACAACAAATTTAATCATGTACCTTGATAGCTCACCTTAATCCGATTAAATAATTCATACATAAATACAATGTTTATGATGACACCCAAAAAGTTAATTGTCATATTGTACTCTAGGTAACAATTAATTAACCCAATTCAAAATTTTGATAAAATTGTTAACTAAATTCAAGGTAAGTTGATAACAATCAAATAATTTTTATCAATTAAATGTTACTCCTTTTCCCTTGGAGTCTTAATTTAATTCAATGAAAATTTTACTCAATCATAATCCCGAAATTAATACAAACATATTCAACAATTAGCTTTAACATTGTTCTTTACTCTTAATTGTACCCATTAGGATAAGGATTATGATCAGAGGCTAATCAATCAAATTGATATGATGATCATTTTGATTGCTTCTGCATTGTTAACAATCAAAGTTGCATTGGTTTATGAAAGATACTCAATCATTATCATTGGCTCTTTATGGTAAATCAATTGCAAGTATCAGTAAGATTAATTGTGACAATTTAAGTATTAAATTGAAAAGCCAGACAAGGTTAACAAATAGTATCATTGATGATGAGCCCTTAGGGCAAGTAAATTGTTGTGACAGTTAATCAACAAGATCATTAATTATTACAATCATTAATTTGATCACTCAACAGCTCATTAACTTTCAAACCATTTAATCAAAGTGATTAGATTATTGAATTTAAAACAAGATGAAAAAAAAAGCTTTTTAAACTGTTACATTATTTAAATTGTTCACTTTTAATTAAAGCAGAAACAATTAACATTTACCTTTGTATCAATAATTTGGTTTAATTTTTTTAAAATGCGAATTTAATTAAATTTAATTTTCACAAGTTGAGATGAAAGAAAATTTCGTGTTGCAGTTTCAACGGAAAGTTAATTGTTTGTTAACCATTTAGATGAGTCTTAAAGGATTAACATTGAAATGATTAACACCGAAAGTGGAATTAGAAAAGTGTTTGAATGATCATTTAATCATTTTAACAACAGCGAACAATTAAAAAGATTGATCATTTATGAGATGAGCACGATTTTCTGTACTAGTTAAGTGATTAATTGAAGAAAAGTTTCTTTTTCTCGAAAAAAGTACAATAATTTTGTTTATCGTTAATATTGTTGATTAAATGGTTTCGAATGCGATTCTATTGTGAAAGTTTCCTGATTACAATCCTTGAACTTTTTACAAGTATTTTTGATTATCATCATCAATTAATTTCTTCAATACTAATAAATCACTTGAAGGGCAAAGTTTACATTCATCAAAAGTTTCGAGAAAATTATTTCTACTCTCTATTTGGTCAATGTCTCTGAATTGTGTTCGAAAGTTATTCTTAGCATGTTATTCATACGGTTCAAATTGATTCAATAGATAGAATTCAAAGGACACTCTGCAAAAAATTAGACTTTTTAGTTAAGAGTTGAGACTGCGGAGAACTATCAATTTTTGGCCTTAAAAATTGGTTGTTTTTGCTATAAATAGTTTGACAATGTTTGATGAAATAATATTTCATTCGAGCAAACACAATACATTCGGGTATTTATAACTTAAATGTAGTATAACTTTCAATTTACTTAAGTCGCAGCTAGACCATCAATTTTCAAGGCCAAAAATTGATAGTTCTCCGTAGTTTTGGTTAAATGACTATGATTGGACTTATTCAAACATCTCTAAGTATTGTAGTTTCGGAGATATTAGTCCACGAAGATCGCAGGCCACCCTTTCATTTCGGTAAAACTGTTGATCAAATGGAAAAAGTGCTCGATCCACGATGTTAACCCATACTAGGATAGTATCAGAAATAAGTTTCAGATCATTCTCGACACTAGGGACTAATCGCGGTCCATTTATTTAAATACAACGGAATTATGACCGGAGCACTTTGGACATTTTTTTCACCAAAACAAATCTAATTTTCTGTAAGGGCATGAAAAGTTGTCAATAAAATAAAAATTTCATGATCTAAAAATTTATCGTTTCTGAGAAAAAGTGACCTGAAGTTTCAACTTCGAACTTGATTTTCTCGAAAACTACTGATCAGACCAGAAACAGATAAACATATTCAGACTTCATATTTTGGCCCTACAAATATACAAAGTCTCAACTCTTAACTAAAAAGTCTAATTTTTTGCAGAGTGTCCTTTACCGTTATTCTTTTTTTTCCTTGTGTTTGTAAGCAGTTTGTTTGATTTGACAATTTAAAGATCAATCGAGTTCGAAGTTGAAACTTCAGGTCACTTTTTCTCAGCAATAATAAGTTTTCAGATGATGAAATTTTTATTTCATCGACACTTTACTTTTCATGACCTTACAGGAAATTAAAAGAATTACCCCTTTTCCTTTTTAGTAGCTAAAAAATCCTGGTGATCGGTCCACAGACTTTGAGTTTGCAACCACTTTCTTAATTATTAGCGCAGTTAATGATAATCAAGTAAAGATAACTTTTGATATCTAATCAGTTGACCATTTTAAGACCACATCACTCAAATAAGTGGACAATACTTATTATCATATCTCTGGGTTAACTATATCTCTAATTTATTATCATTAACTGCTTGAAGTATTTAAAAAGTGGTTGCGAACTCAAAGTCTTTTACTGTATTAGACCATTAATTTAATCATTGTTTTAGAACGTGAAACTTTATTAATAATTGATCTATCGATTAAGATCACGCATGAAAGAAAATATTAACTATTAATATTTAAAAATGATATCCAACGATAATAACGAGTTCAGATTAATATTAAAATTCGAGACGAGCGAAATCAATTAGACAAATTATTAATACTTCCACATTCACGCTTAAGGTCAACTGTAATTACATTTTTTTTAATATTCGTTGAACATATTCGATATTAATTGAGAATAAGAATTGATTCGAACAGAAATAATTTATATTCGATTGATTTAAATTTTGATAATATAAGTTTCAAGAGTGTTGGTTATTAAATCGATGGTTTCATTTGATGAACGAAACATTCAATACAAAAGACAATCAATGCAAGAATGTTAAGTGCTACAAAGAGCTTAATTAAATCAGCATAATTGGAATAAGTGATCGGTTCATATGCCATCAGGTGTAGCTCAATTTCATATCGCCAACATTGGGTAATCTACTGTTAGATATTTAGTTGAGGCCACTTTACTGCTCTACTCTGAGCAACACTACAATATCCTTGTTCAGCGCATGAATATGCAGACCGGATGATCCAGCGTTTCTTATTAAGCTCGTGTTCATAGAATAGCCAGAGGTCAGTTCTGTGTAATAGGAACTTGAGCTAATGTGGACGAGGAAATCGGTTCTTCCTTTATCGAGCTTTTCTTGGCAAAGAGTTTAATTACTGACGGTGATCGTCACTACTTTCGAAATGTACCAAAATTGGTCGATTAAGATTTTCTCGGAAATGTTTTGCCACTGATTTAATTGTGACGATTGGATTTTGGCCGCCGAAAGACTTATTGGCATTTGCGAAACATAGACTATCAAAAGAAGTGCAATTAACTTTGGGATGAGAATACAAGTCGGGCCATTTGTTTATTGGAGGTGGTCGAAATGATATCGAGTATTGAGTCGATTAAGAGACAAAGATTAAGCAAAACATTTATATGCCTTATTATCTAATTTCCATTTAGAATATAAAAAATTCAATAATTTTAATGTCCATGAAACCTATTAGATTTAATAACATCTAGTCGCCCTCAAAATTACATCTAGCCGAGTCGCAGATGAATTTGCCTCATTCTCAAACGTGACAATAATTCAGTAATAAATTGATTATAAATGCCGAAATATATTGATAACATGTTTTCGTTTTAATCATTTGTTCATAAATTTAAATGTTGTACCAATTCTCGGATATATTATGTATGTATTAATATGTATCGATAAACTCATTTTCATCGTCAAAAAGTTCAATGAGCATTATTTTCACATGATTGATTTAATGTAAACCTGAAACTGTTAAAACATCACGATTTTTTTTTATTTTATTTGTTTATACTTCAGAATATCAATTCAATAAAACAATTTCATGTTTTCTTTGATGACAATTCATTAATTTGTAAAGTAATTTAATAATTTTTTATTCAAATAAAATTATTATTCTCAATACATTTATGATGATGTCACATGAAATGATATGAATGATTGTCCCTTTCATCCAACTCGTTATGATTATGTTGAATTTCTTGATTGTTATTAGTTTTCTATTAAATGAGCTCAGTTGTTTAACTCAAAACTCTTTGAAAATTTTTACCATCGAATTTATTAATAACATAAACAATATGGTAACGATAAACTACAGATATTTCTTAAAAACAACTCTGGACTAATATAAGTGTAGAACAGTTTAATTATCTCACAATTCCAAAATGGACGATATTCCTGTGATTTAAGTCAGCAATCAAATCGATCAAAATAAAGAGTATCAAAAGCAAATTATTCATCACATTTTCAATCGACTGTCTTTCTATCTCCAGACTCAGAAACACGAAACTGAATATTTTAGTTCAGATTTTAGTTTGGTTAAGTTTTTATCAAAAATGAATTTTACTCAAGATCCTTTAAACGTTCTAATGCTTTTTAATCCATCGAGTCCATATGTAAAGTTATCTGAAGAATTAACTCTTGAGAATATCTTGAGTCGTGTTCCTATGAAATTTGAATATCTAAAAGATATCAAAAGCGATAATGAAACTTTTGATGACGTTTTAAAATCGGCCAAATATGACATTATTTTTCCAAAGGTAACGCCGTTCTTTTTTCGACCCGATGATGATTTGGCATTCGGCCCGGTGATAGAAAGTAGCGAATGTGTCTTCTTGAATATCTACCCAAATTCATCAAGTAGTACGATTGACAAGGGAATCTTATCATCGTTTGAGTTCATCGAATATTCAATTTATGTTTTCATGCTTATCCTAATTATCCTTGCACTGGTAATATATTTTACTCGATTGGGCTACTTTATCTCTGAGAAATCTTCATTTGGTCAATTTCTCATAATAATCAAAGGTAAATTTGGATTATTCTTGTTTCTCACCTGTTCGTTTTCTGTTCACTACATTTTCCATCTATTTTCAACATCGTTCACGACTCAATACTCGATATCATTTCGACCACCTCCAATAAACAAATGGCCCGACTTGTATTCTCATCCCAAAGTTAATTGCACTTCTTTTGATAGTCTATGTTTCGCAAATGCCAATAAGTCTTTCGGCGGCCAAAATCCAATCGTCACAATTAAATCAGTGGAAAACATTTCCGAGAAAATCTTAATCGACCAATTTTGGTACATTTCGAAAGTAGTGCGATACACCGTCAGGTAATTAAACTCTTTTGCCAAGAAAAGCTCGATAAAAGGAATAGAACCGATTTCCTCGTCCACATTAGCTCAAGTTCCTATTACACAGAACTGACCTCTCTGGCCTATTCTATGAACACGAGCCTTAATAAGAAACGCTGGATCATCCGGTCTGCATATTCATGCGCTGAACAAGGATATTGTAGTGTTGCTCAGAGTAGAGCAGTAAAAGTGGCCTCAACTAAATATCTAACAGTAGATTACCCACCATGTTGGCGATATGAGAAATTGAGTGCTACACCTGATGGTGCATATGAACCGATCACTTATTCCAATTATGCTGATTTAATTAAGCTCTTTGTAGCACTTAACATTCTTGCATTGATTGTCTTTTGTATTGAATGTTTCGTTCATCAAATGAAACCATCGATTTAATAACCAACACTCTTGAAACTTATATTATCAAAAGTTCATTGTTATTGAAAAAAAGGTTTCTATCATTTGAAAGTTTGGTTCATTCAATCAGAAAATACCATATCAATACTAACTAATTACAGTACTTTCTCATTTAAGTTACTCTCAAATAAGTTGATAAATTTCTCAACGGTCCCTAAAATTTATACTAATTATTGTACAGAGCTAATGACTCATAAGATTAAAGATCATCTAAAAACCCATTTGTCAATAGATGGCGACTAATAAAGTAATATCAACTTAAATGAGAAAGTACTGTAATAGTTAGCATCATTCAGTATTGTTGATTAATCATTTTATGTCAATTTTGATCGTTCTTTGGTTCCCTATTATCCTATTCGATTGCATGACCAGACTATTTTACTCGATCATCTTCATTCAATATATTTCTACATGTGATTCAAGGTAAATTGAGATTGTTTCTATCTTGTTCATTTTCTGCTCCACGATCCATTCACATCAACAAGTATTTCATGATAATTGTTACCATGTAAAGAACATGAATAGAGAATCAATCGATGGATCTTTTTTTCTGCATGTTCAAAAACTCGCATGAGACACTAGAATTGAATCAAATTTTAAACACTAACCATAAATTATTGATTAATATTTAGAATCCAAATGCACAATCATTAAATTGTGAAACATTTGATTGGTCTCATTGGTGGTGGTTCTTATGCTGAAGGATTTTAAAAGTATATTTAATTTTTAAATAAACTTTCATCAAACTATACAGTAGCCCAAGGATTGGTCATCTAAACAATAGAATCATAATTGACTAATATTAATTGAAAAATCAATTAACTGATCTACAAAAAATAGAAACTTTTTTCCTTTTCTTTATGAGTTTTTTTTTCATGATTTACTCATTTTAATTAATTTTCTTGTACTATATTTCATTGATTTGATCAGTCCAGCGGTGAAAACACCCTTGGCACTTTGTGTCCAACTTGATTTCCTAACAATTTGTCTAATTGCTTGACGAACATCATCAGAATACTTGTAACTTTGAGCGATCGCCATTAAAACATCATCCAAATCACGAAGTTTACCTCGACTTTCATAATTGAAATATAAATTTTGCTGAACTCGTTTCGGTAATAAACTTAAATTGTGACAAATAACTCGTGGTGATAAATCTTGAAAATAGATTCGTTGGTTACTGTTAAAAGATAATAATCCTTTCTCAATGGACGAACCAATATAAGGCTGATAAATTGATTTAAATTTCTCAATATTTGGTTTCACTATTTTGGCCACTTTGTTACGATCCTCACCAAAGGTCATCCGAAAATCGCCATCGTAGCTTAAATTGGCTATTGTTATAAACAATTGTTCCTCGGTAAAAGTTTCACTGAGCAAAAGGAGAGCTGAATAGAGAGCATTTTGATGGTTAATTGTTAAGGCTTTGGAAATACTTCCATCATCACTTGGTGAGTGAATAATTTTCACCGGCTTATGAAGACGCCCGGAGGTGTAAAGATGATCCCAATCGTAGAGATCATTGATTAGATTTTTTCGATTAATTATTCCATATTTAAGTAAACATTCAGCTCCATTATCATCTTTGATTGGAATCAATGTATTAAAATAAATTGAGGCTCCAAAATTATCTTGAATATTGGTAATCACTTTTGCACCGAAACGTTTTAAAATTGAATAGTGATTCTGGTTGGTTGATAAATTGTTCTCATGAAATTTAAGGCTATCGTCAACTACTACAATCATGTCAATCATTTTCACTTGCTCTTCAGATGATGATGGTGATGATGAAAACCATGATGTCAATTTATTAATTGGTTTAATCAGGCGGGAAGGTGAAGTCGTTGAGTTTACAGAATGACCAACAACACCAAGGGAAGACACTGATTGTTTAAAAACTGCCGATCCATAGGCAAAGGCGAAACAATAACCACCAGGTAAGAGAGAGAGTAAATTTTTCAGATAATATGAATTAACCAGAGACATTTAATCATCAAATTATGAATGAAAATTTAGCAGAAAAAAAACAACTAAGAAAATAATCAAAACAAATAATGTAAACAAGGAAAAAAAATTAGAAATCATATGTTAATAGAAATGTTTCATTCTACTAGATGGAGCCACTTGTTGATCAAAATTCTAAATTAAATTGAATTAAGTGATTAAAGATTTTGATTAAATGGAAAAATATTGAGAACAATTTAATGATACAAATGATTTATTATAATGACTTTGAACCTATGGAAGATTCAATTGTGAAACAATTAGTTTTGATTGTTTGGAAAACATTAATGATCAAGAAACTTGTTTTTCTCTTATCATACAATATTTACAGTTTAATTGTTGATATAAAAATCTGATTACTTGATTAGTTAATGAACAATTATATTGTCTCTAAGGGTAATTGTTTAATCAAGTTGGGCAATCTAATTGATTTTAGTTTTGAACAATTTGAGAGCAAAACAACAAAGTTGTCAACTTAATTCACCCATCATTTGTAATTACTCAATAATTATATTATTATTACATCAATTAGGTATGAGAATACATTACAATTATTAACAATTAATAATTAAATTCTAAAATTAGGTTATACAATTAAGAGAAAGGTGTTCAGTTGAATCAAGGAATTAAATTTGATTCCAATGGAAATATAAATATAATCTGTAAAGTAATTCCATTCACAGATTGATATTTATAAATAGAAATGAATTTAAAGTAAACCAATTAATGTTTAATCACGTCGATAACCAAATCATCGCAATTAACTAATATACTTTTGATGGTGTTTGTGATCGTTTTAATTACAATTAGATGAGATTGTATCGGTTGCAATTGAAAATCTGAGTCTTTTCCTAATTCCAATCAATCGCGTTTACTTTTTTTTGGTCTTGACTCTTTGGCATTTTGTTTTCTGGTTAATTGTTGGGTAACAATTAACTTTCGTATCATTTAGGTTTGTAAAATCTTCTGATATTAAGACAGTTTTTAATTGTTGAAACTTTCTTTTTCTTATTAAGTGTGATAATACTCGTTGTCGGTTTTAATGGTATCGATGATTTAATTGGTATCGTTGGCGAGCTGTTAAATGGTTGTAGAGTTTTAATTGCTTCCATCTCGTCGATTCTTTCACGAATAATTTGTTGAAAGGTGAGACATGAGATTCGGTGAAACAATGGGATCACATTTTCCCCTGTTCGAGCGGAAACTGACCAGTATTCAGCTTTCAATTTATCGGCGATTTTAATTGCCTCCGATTCATTAAACTCTCGAGCTGCAGGGGAAATTGCATCAGCTTTCGAGCCAATGAGAAATATAATCGGATTCTTGGTACATTTCAACACTTCCCTTGACCAATTTAGGGAATTAAGTAATGACTTGACATTAGTTAAATCGAAAACAATTAAGGCAACATTTGACCCTCGAAAATAGGAACTGGCCAATGAACGGAATCGCTCTTGTCCAGCAGTATCCCAAATCTAAATTGAAAGATAAAAATATAAATCACAAAGAACAAGTTAAAATTAGAACAATTAAAATTACCAATTACAGATCATTGATTAGCTGATTGTTAAGGGGAAAATTTAATTCATCACAATTGAAACAATTGTAATTGTAATTAAACAATGAGCCGGGCAAACATATTGGCAAAAGAGACTCAGATATTATTGTACTCAATGTAATTGATTAAGGTTATGACATTAACTGATTGTCGTGATTAAAAATGATTATCAAACTGATGAAAACCTTGTTAATGTCCAATTATTATTTAATTATTATTATTTAACAATAACCTTGAAAATCAACTCAATAAACGATTAACAATCTAGCCAATGATTAAGATGAAATTGTTTACATGATCATCAACTTAATGAACCGCAAGGAAATCTAATTAAATAGTGAAGGTTTATTTTCATGTCTTCTTGATTCAGTTCACTCTTCAATTAATATAAATATGATAATTTAAATTGTTCGGTTGGTGTTGAAATTAAATTAACTTCACTTTCTATTCTTTGTTAATTGTTAAATTAACGTAACAAGTTAAGTAATCAAGAGGATGAGAAGGATAACTGAAAGTTTAATTTTCAGATTTTCTTTTACTGTGTTGATTTTAGGCTGAATTTTTAGTCTAATCATTGCACTTGGATAATTAAAACATGGAAAACGAATTCAGTTTCATGGTAAACGGATATTTCCTCACTCAATTGAATAAGTTCAAGGATGAACATGATGAATGGGAAATAAACATTCAACGAAATTGATGTTCACAGAAAAAAACCAGATTAGTTCAATTGAGAAATTGGGTTCACTCAAGTTTCCTCGTTGTTGTTAACTAATTATAACCAAAATTCTGCTAATTAATTTTCCTCTGGAAATGAGTCATTCTTTGTACAAGGCAGATGAATTAAGATAATCTTATAATCCTATAATCTCTCCGAAAGATATAAGAGATTAAGGCCATTCAACACAATCAACTGTACTGAAAACAAGGATTAAGAATGAAAAGATTATTACTTAATTGTTACGAAACTGACCAAGAATTAGTTGATCAACTTCAAGGCATTGACAGAGGTAAAGGATTTTATGATTAGGGTTAATTGTTGTTGATTAAACCTTGATGATTATCAGCTATTGATTAACCTTGATTAACCGTCATCATCATAATCATCATCATCATCATAGTAATTGTCAACCCTAAGCCTTGATGTTAACCTTTTTCCTTGATTACCTTGTGATAATAACAATGAAACAATTAATGAATAATTATCGGAAAATAATTATCACAATTAAAATTTGATATTAAGAAAAAGTTTACAAGAAATAACAAGATAAAGCTAATTGTTATGGTTATATTATGATAATCAATGAGAAAGTTAATTCATTATTCAATATTATTGATTCCTAATTGTAATGAATCAAAGTTAACCATATTAAATTGTTGAACAATCAGCAGGATAAATTGTTCCTGAAGGTGAACCAAAAAAAGCAAAGATTTTTTTTTCTTCATTGGAAAACAATTGTTAACATTATTTACCATCGAATGCTGTTTCATCAAAGTTAATTGATTGTTACAATTAACTTAAACTAGTTCAATTTGATTAGAATCATAAAAACAACATAACAATTGTAATAATGAATTATTATTACAATCGATTTACAACTGAATCGTCACCTAGCCTTTATTAAGTTAATTCAGTTTGTCTTTATTGACTTAATTGTATAGCAATTGAATTTCAATTGTCAGTTTAGTTTATCAGTATTCAAGACAATTAACAATTATCTCTCTGTATTGTGAAGATGATCAATGTTATTGGACTTGTTGCTAATGTTAAGAGTTGAATGTGATGATTTAATAAGATGATTAATTGTTTTCAAGGAAAACTTGGTTAAGCTTGAATGAGTCAAATCAAGATAATTATCATGATTAGAAAGTCTCATTAATAGTAATCATAAATACAATGGAGGTTCATTCCAATTACCCTGAATTCTGGTAAATTGAGAGGTGATAAAATTAAGTTAATCATATGAGAGACTTAGGAAAACATTTACTCAGCAATTTTGATCATCGTCAATCTGATTACCATTTTCATGATAATTAGCACATCTAACAAAACAACGTTGATATTTTTTCATGTCAACTTACTTGAAGATCAAATTGATTGCCCAGAATTGAATATTTTTGAATCTCGAAATCAACACCAATGGTATCCTTATGTTCAAAGGTAAATTCATCACAAGATGATCTTTTAAGTAGAGATGTTTTTCCAACACCAACATCACCTACAAGAATACACTTTGCTGATCTTGTCCATTGATAAGGTAACAATTTCTGTTGATCACAATAATCAATCACCTTCCAATCAAAGGTAACTTCACGTCCATAGGGTGAGGCATCATTACGATAAGGTACCTGGAAACTGTTGATCTCCTGAGAGATCGTCATGATTATTTAATCTCGACCAGGAAACCCAATGGATCCTCGAGTTTTTCAACTTAAGGGAATGGAAGAAAAAAGTTCACTTAGAGTTAAGGTTTAAACGAGTGAAGATAAGAATGGGAATTGATTTAATCACAAGAAATTAATTTGAATTAAATGTTTCCTGTTGAATAAGTTGAAGAAGAGAAATTTAATCTAACAGAAATACGCGAATCCAAAATGGCGTAACAAACAAGAGAAATTAAAACAAACTCTAGCAAAGAGTAAACAATAGTAACAATTGTAGATTCCTTGTTGTTGTAGAAATGATCCATTAATTGAATAAGTGAATATGATGATGATGATTGAGGTAATTATGAAGACAAAGATACAGATAGAGAGGGAGAGGAAGAAGGAGAGAGTTAATTGTGATTAACAATCAATGACCAAAAAAAATTGAAGCTTCTACTTAAGTCTAAACTTTGAATGAGAAGATGGGAAAATATTTATGGCTTAGTCAAGCTCTCAGCCTATGAAGAAAATTGATCATAAAAAGGAAACAATTTAGTTAATTGTTACCCCACAGATCAAAGTTTTTTCACTCTCTGTTGCTGTTGTTGAAGGTCTAGGTTGAACATTCAAATATGTAAATGTATGGGTAGGCTGATTTGTCATCACTTGGGTACTAATCATTAGACTTGTCTCAGTATTCAGATTAAATATACATCAACTAATCACCCTGACAATTTATTTCTTCATCATCACAATTTTCTCCTACTTCCTCTCCCTCTCTCCCTCCTTCTCTCTCTCTCTCATATTTCTTGTAGATATTTACCTTTTTCTGAATCGACCATGAAGGTTATGAATATGGATTGAAGTTTCTTCCCATTTAGAGATGATCATGATTCCGTGAGACCTTCAATCATTTTTTGGTTTGTGGTTTAACATTAAATTGTTGGTAAATTGAATGTAACAATTAACGAAGAAGAAAAGAGCAAAGCTAATTTGGATTAATTTTCTTCTGTTTTGTTTGTTTTTCCAGTTAAAATATACTTTCATTAATCAACTGATTACACCTTTTATACTTAAGGTATTGACATAAATGAATATTCGAATGAATAATTAGCATCAACAATTAACAATCAAAATGAATTAGACGCTAATTTACTTACTAGTAGTTAATGTACATTATGAGTAACGGTTAGTATTTTCATTATTATTGTTCATTAATATGAAATCAAAGATATGAAGCAATTGGTTAGTATTTTTGAAAGTCGATACAAAAAATGTTAATCTTTTAAAATAAAATTTGAGAAATCAAACTTAAGTTTTTAGATTCAAGATATTAACTGCATTGATAATCTATTTCTGTATTTATATTTTTATGCATTTACCTTTGGACAACCTTAATATAATTTCCTGTTTTATGACCAGAATTGTGTTTAATTTTGAATAACCCAGTTAATCAATTATCGATAAACTGAACTAAATGGTTTTTAAAATTAGACGATTATGAGATGAAAGCTGAACATAAAAATTGATTATTTTGTCTGAATATACTTTTAATAGTTAATCTTTATTACACCTACCCCCGAGGTTAATGCTTTATACATTTCCATTGGACATAGTCCAACCGCCCTGAGGCCCTGAGCTAACTGCCCAGTTTACATGAATTTTTCAAATACAATTTTAAATCAGTGATTGAATAATTTGGTGGCTTCATTGGCTTGTCCTTCATTTGGTTGAATGTATCTAATGGTGACAATCATTTTGTTTAGTTTTTGTTTGTTTGTTTGTTTTTTTGTTTTTAAATATAAAGAATTTAAATATTTGAATTTTAAATCAGAATTTTTTTCAATCAAGCTATTTTAAATCATAATAATATTAAAAGTTATTGATTGTACTCCATAGATGGCAATGCTGTCTACTTTTCTTTTAGGGGAAAGTTCAACTTTTTTCGCTCCTGATAAATCCTTAACTTTACCTGTAAATTTAAAATTTAATTTCGTGTTATTATTGTTCATCTTATCACGTAGATCAAGTTAATACCATAAAACCACCTTACACTTATAACCAAGAAAATTGTTTAAAAGATTGAAATTCTAATATTATTTTCTCTTTTCTCCATACCAAATCTAATGAGTTAACCATTTTCGGACCTCAGGATCTTCATCACACCTCAACCCTTGGTTCCTAATTATAATCATCAAATTGGACATTTGGATAAGCAAAATAATCATCAATTAATCTATTTTATAAATTCTCACTTAATAGTTTATCTTTACCTGAATTTTTGCATTTCAATCTCATTGTAATTTCCCTCCCCAAGTCGTCTGGTACGACTTTCCTCCTTTTTGGAGGAGCTACAGTACTTCCCCTGTAGTATTAATGTTAAATCATCACCGCTAAGGTGACAATAAAAATTTCTAAAAATTTTAGACTAAAATATCTCTGGTCGACCAGATAATGTCGTGGTTAATATAAAAGCACGTAAAAGACCTTAATTATATGATATTCGGCAAAACATCTACTGTGCTATAGACTTTCCTTATAAACTTAGACCTTCTCACCATAAAAGATGATTATCTTGAAATCCTTAATCCATTAACGCTCATCTTACCTCTTTGCTAATGAAACTGTGTCTATTAACTATCGATTGTTGATAGCACGTTCTAAAATAAATAGTATTAAAAGCATTTAATCGTAAAATCATAACGAAAGTTGGGATGTCAATTCGATTAATGTAATTGATAGAAAATGAATTTGGAGCAAAATCTTTGACGAGAAACTGAACCTTTCATAATTTATTTTATTCTTCACTTTCAATATTGAAGCTTTGAATTTAGATTTCGAAGTTCAGACAAAATGAATTTCACACAAGATCCTTTTAAAGTTTTCTTCGCTATGTATGACCCGGGTGAATATCTTTATCGGAAAGTTTTGTTTTTCGTTATGTCTAATTTTTTAGGCAACGTTCCAATAGAATTCATATTTTTTCCTGAGAGCCGTAAAAATGAAAGTTACCAATATGTTTTCTCGTCAGGAAATTATGACTTGCTGTTTCGTTATGAAAATATACGTCATTTTGACTATGGATTTAGAAATGTGTCTATAAATCCAATAATAATGAGTGACTATTGTGTCTTCATTAACTTTTATCCAAATTCTTCGACCCTTCAATTGACAAAGGAATTCTATCTACATTTGAAATCATCGATCATTCTGTTTATCTACTCATCTCGTTGTTGTTTGTTCTTAGTTCAGTGTTATACTTGATTCGATCACATTCGATCATTGGAAGTGAAAACAGAAATAATGATCTATCTCGACTCCGAAAGTTTTCATTGTTGATGAAAAGTAAATTTGGTTTACTCTTGTTTCTTTCTTGTTTATTTTCTGGTCACTACATTTTCCATCTATTTTCAACATCGTTCACGACTCAATACTCGATATCATTACGACCACCACCAGTCAATAAATGGCCTGACTTGTATTCTCACCCCAGAGTTAATTGCACTGCTTTTGTCGAAGAAAATTGCCTTTGGCGAGTGAATGAAACATATGGCTCAGCAAATCCACTCATTCTTCTTACTAAAAAATCATTCTACGAATATTATTCCCAAAATTTTGATAAACCAATTTTATCACATTTTATTGAACACAAAGATTTAATAACACTGTTACAAATGTTTTGTTTCGTAAAGATTAATGGTAACGGGATAAATAATTTTCTCCACCATACTGGTACACGTTACTATTATGAAGAGCTTCATTCGTTAATTTATAGCACCAAGAATCCTTATAAGAAACGTTGGATTATTAAATGTTTATACGCAATCATTGAACAAGGATATTTTGATGCTACTGGAGAACGAGCGTTTAGAAAGATTCATGGTCCTTGGGTAAGAAAACAATACCCACAATGTTGGCGCTTCGAAAAGCTGAATACCAAACCTCAAAGTTCATATCGACCAATTAACTATTCTAATTTCGGCGATTTTATGTTTCTTTATCTGTCACTTAGTTTTCTAGCATTTTGCATCTTTATCTTTGAATATCTCATTATGAAATTTAACAATCGATGTCCAATGGTGTTTGGAAACCTTTAACAAGCAAAATGTCAATAATAAAATGATAAAATTTTCTTCTCATTTTTTAAGTCTCTTGTCCATCTATTGTCCAACAGTAGTAAGGAAAAGATTGCTTCTGGCTCATAAGACATTTCTGGCTCAGAGTTGACATCTCTGGCTCAGTTGACATTTCTGGCTCAAGTGACATTTCTAACTCAAGTGACATTTCTAACTCAAGTGACATTTCTAACTCAGGTACATTTCTAACTCAGGTACATTTCTAACTCAGGTACATTTCTAACTCAGGTACATTTCTGGCTCATATTAAAACCAACATTTCGTATACATCAGAACTGACATCTCTGAAACAGATTATCATTTAATATACATTTCTAACTCACACAAAGTTGACATCTCTAGAACAAGAGGGAGTATATAAGAAAGAAGGAGAATGAATTAAAAGTTAAAATGCATCTACTCGTGATAAATTTCATCATTCTGTGTCTACTCGTTATACTGTTAATAAAGAGTATCTATTATGGCAACATCAAAGAATCAGGGATCCTCCTCGCTTAAATATGACATTGTTAATGTAGTTTCACTGTGGAACATCGGTCCAATACAAATTAATGTGGATAATTCAAAGAGAAAGAAACGGTTCAATGCAGAGGTTGTAAGAAGAAAGGAAGGTGTCTTCTTAGTCTTTGCATCGGGAAAAGTGACAGCCACAGGATTCAAGAACATAAACGGAGCTGGTTCATGTTTACAAGAGATATACCCTGAGAGGTCTGTTGTTTTCGTTAAGGTTGTTAACATCACAGCCCACAGTTTTCTTCCCTATTCATTTGACACCCATGCCATGATAGCCAATTATCAAGATACAACATATGAGCCTGAGATTTATCCAGCGGTATACATCAAAACGGAGATGGTGACATTAATTTATTACACCACTGGTTCAGTGATAATAACAGGAGCCAAAGAACAAGATGAGATTGATACAGCGTTAACTATGTTTGTAAATCGAACGTCATTGACCCGCATTTAACATTTCTGAAACATTTCATATGTCAACTGAGCCAGAGATGTCAACTCTGAGCCAGAAATGTCTTATGAGCCAGAAGCAATCTTTTCCTTACTACTTCCAACAAAATTTCAAAGAGACTGTATGAGTTTAAACATGTTTTGCCAACAAAGTAATAGCGAGTTACAAGAATCAACATATAATTTCCCGTTTTATGACCGGAATTGTGTTTAATTTCGTATTACTGTAACAATAATTGAGTAATCAATATCTTTGATTACTCAGTGGAAAACAATTAACAATTAATTAATAATCAAATTTTCTGTTTATTAATCAAAAATAACAATAGCGACTTTTTAGATACGATCTTAATAGATCGTATCTAAGATTTTATCTTTCTCTTTCTTTTTCTCTTTCTTTTTTCTCTCTTTCTCGTCTTTCTCTTTTCCATATAAATAAGACGATTTAATTCATTGTAAATCATTAAGTTTATATCTTCGATCATGAATAGATGATTAAGTAAAAAATCCTATTCACCGAAGACATTATGATTAACCTAATAAAGTTCTTATTGAAATTATGAAGTAATATTGAATCATAAGTCTACCTGAGTTCTTCATTACTCAGTTGATAAATTATCGATAAACTCAACTGAATTGTTATTAAAATTGACAAGTTCAACAGTCTAATTGATTTTAGTTTTGAACAATTTGAGAGCAAAACAACAAAGTTGTCAACTTAATTCACTCATCATTTGTAATTACTCAATAATTATATTATTATTACATCAATTAGGTATGAGAATACATTACAATTATTAACAATTAATAATTAAATTCTAAAATTAGGTTATATTAGGTAAACAACTAAGTAATGGCCAAAATTTTTCGAGCTTACGTTTGGCTTGATTGTTGAAAACTTTAGATTTTGATTAATAAATTTAGTATAATTAGAGGTTAGATAATAGCTTTAACATGATACATAAAGATCATTTTATGATGATTAGTTTAATTACAATTAAATTATATCTAAAGTGATAGAATTTTGTTTTCGATCTTTTTATTAGGCCATTTTTCGATGAATATTGAACTTTCGAAGATTAAAATTTAAACAAAATGTTCTTTGGATTTTCGAGCTACTATTGGATAAATTTGAACAATTAAAACGATCAAGTTCAAATTTTATTTAAATTTAATCAAAAAATCATTTACCATTGATTTTCCATAAAGAGCCGATTTTCATGAAATTCTTGAATTAGAATCAATTTTCATGTAAAAATCTCCATAGACAATGTCTCTTCAATGGTAAATGATTTTTTGATTAAATTTAAATAAAATTTGAACTTGATCGTTTTAATTGTTCAAATTTATCCAATAGTAGCTCGAAAATCCAAAGAACATTTTGTTTAAATTTTAATCTTCGAAAGTTCAATATTCATCGAAAAAATGGCCTCCGAATAAAAAAGATCGAAAAACAAAAATTCTATCACTTTAGATATAATTTAATTGTAATTAAACTAATCATCATAAAATGATCTTTTATGTATCATGTTAAAGCTTATTATCTAACCTCTCTAATTATACTAAATTTATTAATCAAAAATCTAAAGTTTTCTAACAATCAAGCCAAACGTAAGCTCGAAAAAATTTTGGCCATTACTTAGTTGTTTACCTAATACAATTAAGAGAAAGGTGTTCAGTTGAATCAAGGAATTAAATTTGATTCCAATGGAAATATAAATACAGCCACGAAAAATGAGATGAGAACAAAAATTATGCCTAATAAGCATAGAGAGATAACTTTTTTCTAATTGTGATTACATTTTTCTGTTACTCTCCATTTAAATCAATTAAAATTTTCTTTTAATTTTGATTAAATTATCTCTTTATGCGTAATTGATATAATTTTTGTTCTCATCTAATTTTTCGTGGCTGTATAATCTGTAAAGTAATTCCATTCACAGATTGATATTTATAAATAGAAATGAATTTAAAGTAAACCAATTAATGTTTAATCACGTCGATAACCACATCATCGCAATTAACTAATATACTTTTTGATGGTGTTTTGTGATCGTTTTAATTACAATTAGATGAGATTTTATCGGTTGCAATTGAAAATCTGAGTCTTTTCCTAATTCCAATCAATCGTGTTTACTTTTTTTTGGTCTTGACTCTTTGGCATTTTGTTTTCTGGTTAATTGTTGGGTAACAATTAACTTTCGTATCATTTAGGTTTGTAAAATCTTCTGATATTAAGACAGTTTTTAATTGTTGAAACTTTCTTTTTCTTATTAAGTGTGATAATACTGGTTGTCGGTTTTAATGGTATCGATGATTTAATTGGTACCGTTGTCGAGCTATTAAATGGTTGTAGAGTTTTAATTGCTTCCATCTCGTCGATTCTTTCACGAATAATTTGTTGAAAGGTGAGACATGAGATTCGGTGAAACAATGGGATCACATTTTCCCCTGTTCGAGCGGAAACTGACCAGTATTCAGCTTTCAATTTATCGGCGATTTTAATTGCCTCCGATTCATTGAACTCTCGAGCTGCAGGGGAAATTGCATCAGCTTTCGAGCCAATGAGAAATATAATCGGATTCTTGGTACATTTCAACACTTCCCTTGACCAATTTAGGGAATTAAGTAATGACTTGACATTAGTCAAATCGAAAACAATTAAGGCAACATTTGACCCTCGAAAATAAGAATTAACCAGTGTAATAAAATTCAATACTTAATATGAATTCAAATTGATTTGTAAATTTTACTTCTCTTATGAACTTGGGGCTTGAATCGTTCTTACCATAAAGCATGATTATATTGTATTCCTTTCATAATAATGACTTAAAACTAAAATCTGGAGAAAAGTTGTTTCTTCAATATAGAGACCTTCAAACGACCTTTAAGTGACTTTTACTTCTCGAAAGATATTCAGTTAAATAGAGGTAGTACAAAAAGATCAAAAATGCCCTGTAGAAGACCTGACAATCTGTGTAAATGGAATTGTATCTATTAACTATCGATTTTTGATAGCACGTTCTAAAATAAATCAAAATAAAAGCATTTAATCCTAAAATCATAATGAAAGTTGGGATGTCAATTCGATTAATATCGTTTTATTATCCCTGTTAAAATGTTTTTGTTTCGTAAAGATTGATACCACTGTTAAATAATTTTCACCATATTGAAACACGTTACTGTCAATATCATGAAGATTTTTATGCCTTCATTTATAACCCCACGAATCCTCATAAAAAGTGTTTGAATATCAAATTTTCATACGCAAGTATTAATCAAGGATTACTGCTACTATAGATTGAACTTATAGCAAAATTCATGGTCCTTGGATAAGAAAATACTACCCACAATGTCGGCACTTCGAAAAGCTGAACACTCAACCTCAAAATCTATTTCGACCAATCAACTATTATAATTTCTCTGATTTTCTGTATCTTTATGTGTCACTTAAAATTTCTCGCTTGTAGTGTTTTTATCATTGAATATTTTACTATTAAATTGTCGAATTGATGTCAAAATTTAGAAAGAGGTAATTGTGCTAAATGGATAATTTTTAGGAGATTATTGAATTAAATTAATTTCGGATTTATTAATTAAACATATGGGATTCGGAGAAGCAGAATAATCAAAAAAATTTGATTTTTGATTAATTTAACTACAGCGGGTGATCTGATTTCATCGGATGATGATCGATCGCGGGTGATCAAATAAACTCTGAAAATTGACAAGTCCAACAGTGTAATTTATTTGTTTCTGCGACTCTTAGTTTACGAGTTATTTAGAAATCTGTCTAATTAGCGCTGACGCTCTGTAGATATTAATCTTGCTCGTCAGATGCCACTATCCATCTTTCCAATGAATTACGTTTTTCGAGATATGTTACAGGGTGTTCTCTTTTCAAACTTCCTTAAAAGATCTGAGAAAATAACATAGGCAAAGGTGAGTGAGAAAAATAATAATCTAACCTTTTACCTGTTACTCTGTTAGCTTTTTTTATGGAAGTTTTGTAAATTAACCAGTCTTTAATTTCCAATAACAAATCTATTACATTTGATTGTTATAATTTAATGGAGACAATTCTTAATTTTATTATAATTTCATTCCCAAGTATTTCGATAATTAATATTAAGAGGTAAAACATATCAACTTTGATAAGATTAATCAACGCACTAGACAAAGTTAAAGTTTTTCAAAGTAATATCAAGTAGATAATCGTCTTATTAATGCATTTGATTAATTATTTCTGATCGTAATTAATTACGTAACGTAATTATGTAACCACATGTAATTTATCTCAATTATAACCCAACTATAGTCCAAATGAATGGATTAAAGACTTTCCCTGAAATAATATCAATAGATTTCTATTGAGTGAGGTTAATCCATTCTTTAGATATCTCAATCTAGGAACAGACTAAACAAATGATCGGCCAAACACAATTAATCAAATTTTCTGATTTATCAACATGAAAATACATCTATTCCAGTAAACTAAAATAATTTACATAGAGATAAAATATCTCATGGAGTAAACATGATTGGTTCATCTCCATCTCACCGGAATGGAAAAGTGATAAATCATTATCATGATGGGAAAACATTTTGATTTGTTGAGCTTATGAAAACCCATTTCAGCCAATTAACAAATACTTATGGTGTATTTTCATTGATGACCCCTTTAGATTATGTGTGTGTGTGTAAACACCAGTAAAAGATATAAACCAAAATAATGGATTGACTTTAATCCTTCATCCCTATGTAACCTTCATTTGAATCCTTAATCTTCAAACAATCTCTTGCTTGAAACTTTGAGTTTCGTTTATCACTTTTGGCTTGTAATCAGAAATTGTTTTTTTCCCATTCCACCAACAATTAACTTTATCGGGAGCTGAAAAGAGAAAAGGAAAATATTAACACTAACAGTTGATTGTTTCCAATTAAAAGAAGAAGAAGAAGAAGAGTTTTAAATTGTTACAATAATCAACATGAGATGAGAAAAAGTGAACAAATCTCAATGTTTTGTTAATCTTAACCATTTAACGGTAAACATCATTTTCGAAAGCGGCAAAAAACTAATCATCTTTATCATACATCATCAATTTTATCTTCATCTTTCATATTTATCTCATCCTCATCCTCATCATTATCTTGAAATGTGTTATTTTTGGTCTGATTGTTAACAACAAGATGAATCCAAATACTTAACAAGGTTAATTAACGATTACCAGTTAGATATTTAAGTTTCAACACTGATGGTGAACAGTAAACTTGTCAATCTATTGATTGTCTACAGTTAACTGATTATTGTTATCATCAATTGGACAATTTTATCAAGCAAACATTATGACAACTCAAGTTGGACAGCAAAAACAATTACAATCTCTTGGACAATCAATCAACGCCAGTGGATCAAACTCACAGCAACCAATTAATCCAGTGACAATTATTTCACAACAACAACAACAGCATTACAATCAACATCAACATCAACACCACCAACGATTACCTGATGATAATAATCTAATTCAACAGATAAAAAATGAGCCTCAACATCAACACCAACAATTACAACATCATCCATTTCAACCTCACTCTCACTCTCAGCATCATCATCCATCTTTATCATTGCCTTCATCATCTCAACCTCCTCAAGATGCCAACCAATATGAAGTATTCAGTAAGTAATTACAATCAAACTAATTAATTACCAATCAATCATAATCAATCGTCCACCACCAAAGTACAAAAATATCTGTCGTTTCCAATCCCAGGTCTCTAATTAGTTTAATTTGATTTCTAATCTACACCAAAACTTTAATCATTATCCTTGACTCCCAAAGGATGAGAAAATTAAATTACTTAAACAATTAATCAAAGTGTTTGTTAAAAAAAACAATCAAAAAAAAAGTTCAAGTTAATCAATCAAAGTGAAAACAAATATTAAACTAATAAAATGATTGCAAATATTATGATTAACATACTTTATGTACGATCAGTAATCAACAATTTAAATTCAATTTAATTCACTTGTGCAATCATCTAATCACAATCAACTAAATCATTTTTCCTCAAGGATTAGTTGATATTCAAATTGAGAGTAATTCCAATACAATATTTATCTATTTTCTAATATCTACTATGTAATATTAATAATATATTTTGTCAACGAAATTGTTTATTGACAAATTTAAACTACAATTTAGACATAAGTGTTTCCAAGATTATCATGATTACAATGATTATTGTACATGGTACATTGAATAGATAAACTGAACTGAATTAGAGAGAGGATATAATATTTACTTAGAATTACAAAGTTACCTCTGGAAAAAAAGTTCTCATTCAAAAATTGAATATCTTTACATGGGAAAAATGAACTAGGAACTTGGTATTTACTCAACTATTATTCTGATTCAGTTATTCAGTTTAACACTTATCTCATTTTATTGATCAGTAGTTTGATTGTTTACCGATGATCAATGGGGAAAACGTTTGAGAATCATGAATTTACGGTGAAATATTGAATCTATTATGTTTAGAATTGAAGCTTTTCAACTGGTTAATTTTTCATCTTCTAAAATTGTTTTATCATCGACTGTAAAATTATCTGTGCTCATGGTACATTGAATTTCCTGTGAAATTTTCAGCAAATCGTTGGCTGAATATGATCAGTTAATTGTTTTAAGGAAAAAGGTGAATGATAAAAGTAATAAATTGTTTCCATTCCATTGCTGATCTCCGCTGATTTGATAATCCGATTTGAGGAAATTAATCAGCTTAATGTGATTAACTACTGATTGTGATGATGATTGATATCAGTTCAATGTGTTAGTTAAAGGAATCAACGTGATCATTAACTGATTTTTTCGTTCCAATTCATAACAATTAAGTAATTTAATTCTAGCTTCATGTGGCTCTTTAAACGATAACTTTTCGTCTTTCAGAAACTTCATTTCGACCATTTTAACCTGTGAACTTTTCGTTTGTTATTATTATTAAAACTCGAACCCAATTCCCTTGATCATTTTAAATTATCTTAGTTATCATTGTGTTGAATATCATGAATGGTATTTGTCTTTATGGTGAAGAGAAAGAAAAAAAAAGTTCAGTAAACAGAAAAAATTTCTTCTATTGACTTTGAGTGAATTACATGGTGACCATTGAAACCAAAAGATCTTGGAACTGAGCCATAAGCTTCTGAGTGATGATCAATGAGTTGTATTATTTTTATGGAAAAAATTACTGATATGAATTAACATAAATAATAGAAAGAACTGAAAATAATCAATCTATTTCTGTCCGGAGATTCAGATTCAGAGATGATTCTTGTCAAAGCAACGTGTTCATCATGATGTGACAGGTTTTTATTAAGTAACTCGAAAGAAATCTGAATCCATTTAATTGGAAAAGCGAGAAAATTATGAACAAATAACCTAAATAATAGTGAGAAAATATCACGAGATTAAAAGAGAGAGAGAGAGGAAGAAAAAAAGTTCTGATAAACTGAATACTCTGAAATGCGCCTGATTTGATATAAACCTCATGAAGTATTAGTATTATCATCATGATGATCCAAAGAAAATGCTATAGAAATTCAAGAACTGTTTCAGTTGATTTCAAGTCTTCCTTGAGTGTTGATAACAATTCATCCAATTCTGATAAATACCCTCTCTTTAACTTTCCCTCCGTATCGTTGACCTCCCACCAAACTTAATGAGAGTCAATATTACCTTTTTTTATATGCAATTGAGTTCTGTCTAAATCTACCAATGAAAATGTCAATTATTTCATTTTATATATTGTGATAACTTTATAATAACAAATGAAATTTTCATGCCAATTATCAGTTTAATCAAAGTGTTAATCTTGTCTTGATTGTCTCATCAATAGTAATTGAGTGAAAGCATTTTGGATAAGCGCAGCAATAAAGTTGATTTGATTTTCCATTAATGATTGTCTGTGTATATTGAAAGTGTCAACTAAATGATTACCAATTGTTTAATTGTTTAATTGTTAATTGTTTTCAAATTATAATCATGGAAAGAAGATATCATAATGTATCTTCCTCATCATCACCAGTACCTACCATTGTTACATTGGGTAATATTGATGGTCGATCATCAGTTACTCATACAACAACAATTAAAGATTCATCTTTATATCCAATGATTAACCATCCAAAACAACAACAATTAGCAAACATCAATAACAATCAACAACAACACCAGCAAATTATATCAAGTTCAACAATAAGACATGCAAGTAAATCAGAGCCTTCCCAATTAAACCAGTCTTTTAATCATCAAATCAACAATATCAATAATAATCAGAATCCAGGTTTCCTTTGGATCGGAGAATCAGCAATCTCAGGTAAATCAACGATGATTGATTGAACCTTAATTAACCATCCCAAGAATATAATCAATCAATTTTGGTTTAATCATCTTAATTAGAGTTCACTTTTCCATCATATTGTAATATAAGTTAATTGTTGGTGTCTTCTCGTGGTTGTGATTGACATTTCCATGTTTATTTGTTATATTATCGTTTAATCATGAACTTGAATGATATGTTAATCATAACAATCAGACTGAAAATTTTGTAATTCAAAATCAATTTGGACAAACTGTTCAACTGATTATCAATTGTGTTTGATTATTTGATTACTTTTATACCAAATGACAATCAAATGAACAACTTTCCCAGAATTGTAATCAGAATTATCTAGGAAATTAAATTCCTCAGATTTCTGATAACATGATGAAAAGATTTTTCAATTTCATGGTGATGATTATGATGATGATCAGGATCATCAGGATTGCTTTTGTTTTCATCTGATTTCCAATAAGTTACCATGAAGTAAAATCTGTCTGTTCAACATTCAACTATATATAAATCAAACATGATCATGAAGATAAATATATCAATCCACACACTGAATTTAGAATTGAAATGTCAGAATTTTTCACAACATTCTCAATCCAAATTGTTAATAATATCTCTTTCCCAAAGAGAGAGAGGAATAGATATTATCAATTTCCTCTGAACAAATGATAGAACTAAAAATTTTCTTATCTCACTGAATTTCAGATAAATAAAGTTGAAAGTTTCCCTGAAATTTACCATGAAAGTGAATAAAAATTTTTCTCTTCAAATGAAAAACAGAAATGATCAACTTTCCTTAACCACCTCAACTTGAAGTCTATTGATTTGCTAACAAATTACAATTTCTAAATTGTTATTGATTGTATTGTGTGTATGTGGATACGGAAAATTATCACCAATTAAAGTTAATTACGTTTGGTGATGAGATTGAATTTTCTTTACTCATTTTAACCTCTTTAACTACCATTGTGTTTGTACACAATTGATTGTTGAATTAGAAATTGGTTAACATGATTAATTATTTGTTAGGTTAAAATGTTTTTACTTTAAATGATTTATTTTCCTCTTTCTCAGTTTAGTGATTAAATTAATATCATCATCATCATCTTCATCCAAATAATAGTTATTAATGTAATCATTTATGATTTACATTCAACGCCCTTTGATTACAATTTATGGTTAACCTTTTTTTTTGCCTTAATCATTACAATTTAACCAACTATCACCAAATGTTAATTCAATTTAATGTTGATACAAAATATTATTCAAAGTTTCTATATTTATAACATGATAATGATGATAAACATGATGAAATTTCAATGAATGAAACTGAATCAACAATCATAATCATTCATCATTAAGATTGAATAACTAATCATAACTAATGACAAAACGATTTAATCAAACCTTAAATTGTTGACATGTTCAAGCTCGATGATTATAATCATGTTAGTTTATGTCAGACAAAATGATTAACCTTTCCAAATGAAATTATCAACTAATTTTGATTTCTCTCTCTCTCTGGTTAATCAATGGTTAATCATTAATCAATGACTTTCAATCATTTGATTTCCCTTTGATTGTCAAATCAATAAAATGAATAAAAATTGTAAAAACTGTCTAAAAATGATAAAATCATTTAAACTCAAATACTATTAGGAAACTATTACAATTCCTGTTGAATGATCATCGTCTAATCATCTGATATTTGATTATATTGTTGTTGTTATTATACTTTCACCGATTGTGATGATTAACAATTGATTAGATTCAATTGATTGAAATGATTTGACTTGACATCTAATACAAGTAACAGTAACTTAAGATATTATCAAGAGATAAACAAAAATAACAACAAAGATAAACATGAACCTGATACACTTTTCACTCGTCATCCTCATCATTTTTTTCATCTTCTTCTCACTTTATCTTCCTCATCATCTACTACTACTACTTATCATCATCATCAACATTTCTCTCTCGATATATTGAAACAAAATCAATATCAGATCAGTGATCATCATCAGCTTAATCATCAACGGTTACTCTTGTTGTTGTTGTTGTTTGATAGCCAAAAGTCATTGATGAACAAAGATGATGAGGATGAGGATGCTAAAGGAAGAGAAAATGTTCATTATACTTTTTCTTCTTGATCTTTTTTTTTCTTCATCATCCTTTTTTTTCATCTTCTTTCTTGTTCCATCAACCAAAGTATCAGTTGAGAAATCGTTTCACTTGGATAACTTATATAACTTTTTCCCCTTCTTCCTGATAGGTTATCACAACTTTAGCCTATTGTTATTTTGATATTGTTCGTTGGGAGTAACATTGAATTTCTTAATGTTTCTATTTGAAATCACATCATCATCATCATGAGAATCACATGTAAATATGTAGATAGCTATGTATATATAAAGTAATAATATTATCTATCATCATGATACATGAGTTATGATGATGATGATGATCAGGGTTACGTATGAAAATTGTAGGTTATTACATTATTAGCATCATAAACTCAGGTTGAAAGTTCAATGAATGAAAATTTTTATTTTTCAAGTGAAAAAAAAAATTTACACCAAACCGATTATCATTATGATGATGATAATAAATCATTGGAATTCATTTTTTTCTTTGCTGATTGTTTTATCATTTTAATAATACAATTTCATAGCGATTAACCAGAAAACTCATTGATTTAAATGAAGATCAGATTTTGGAAATGATAATCATTAGCTTTTTAGTTTAGATTATCAATCAATTTATCAATTCTATCAGTAATGATTAACTTAAATTGGTTTAACAATTAATAATCATAATCATCTTTCCATTTATTAATAATAGTTTTTCATGATGATTACCATGAATTCATAAGATTTGGTTGTTTTCCTATTGTTTTGATTTCTCTCCAAGAAATGACTGATCATTTGTGAATGTTTCTGACAAGATTCATGATTCCAATTCAGTTATATACTCATTCATAAGCTTTATGAAACTTATGATCATGATGATAAACTTATCATCTACATGGTTATCATCATCAGCATCTTCGTGAATCCTGAACAGTAAACCTTTAGCTAAGAATATGAGAGATGATCATGTTCACAGATTACCATTGGTTTCTACTCTTGGTTCCACTTTCTCATCTTCATCCTCATCCTTTTTCCTTCCGGACAAAATCATAATATCTTTCTGATTATAAGTAATTCTATTGATTGTTAATCGTCATATGGTTTGTGCTGATTAACAATTAAACCAACAATCATCAGATATTAACTCCTTTTTTAATTGCGAGCAAATTTAATCTTTGACATTTTTAGGCTTTTCTCCCATTAATGAAAAGTGAAAAAAATTGAGACCAACAAACCAAATTCAAATTATTGTAATTAATTAATTAGCTACTAATTTAATTGTTCTTACAGTTTAACTCCCTATTAATGGTCAAGTGATAATTTCTTGGTGAAAATTAATTGTTTTTCAAATGAATTGACAAAAATTTATGATTTCAATTGTTTTCCTACCAAATGATTACCCTAAACAATTACAATTGTTTCATTTGAAGTAATTAAAATCTCAATTTATCTAAAGGAGTTTACAATTAAAACTAATATTACTAAAATAGAGGTGATTTAAATGAACAACAATTAACAATTGTATTTTCTCATACAGGTAGAAGTGGTTATTATTATTACTATTGAATATTAAGTAGATGGAAACAAAAAAAAAGTAATCACAATTAATCAGATTCATAAAGTTTAATTATCCATGAAATTTAATTACACAAAGTAACAAGAAGCGAAACTGTTTAAGGCCAAGACTAATTAACAAAATCAACTGAGAACCTGAAACTCAATAGGAAACAATTTAAAAAGAGTAACAAAAAAGTTTACTAATTAATCCACTGGGATTATAATCTAAACTAATTGTTATATTGTTGTTGTTATTGTTGTTCTGTAACATCGAACCGGTTATCAATAATTTCCACTACGAAATTCTGAATTACATGATAATGAGAATCTCTTACAGAATTAGAATATCGAGAATTATAATTGAATAGATTCCCTGAATAGTAAACCGAAAAAAGTTTCCTGAATTTGTTTTTGCCTCCACTGAATTTTAAATTAGACCAAATTGCTCAGAGACTTATGATAATTTCTGTTGATTATATTAAGGCAATTGGTTTAATCAACTACAACATTTTGTCAAAATGAATTTACAACAATCAAGGATTTTTATTTACATTATTATTATATGGTAATCAAAATTATGGTTGGTTGATTGTAAATGTTTACTTCAAATTGATTAAATATGATTCAATTTGTTTCTTTATTTTGTTTGTTGTATATCACAATCAAACTTGATTGTAATCATACTAATGATTGTATTAATATTGTATGATTACTATTACTGATTAAGCTCATTTAATATTATGTCCCAAAATGTGATCAGGGGGAATCAGATTATCATGATTATCATGACGATCATTAAGAATGACGATGAACAAAACATATCCAACTAAACAATTACTTTATCAATGGGTGTGGACTTTTACATCTTGATAACAATTTACTGATCATCATTAGGATAATATCAATATTTGAAATCTGTTGTTGATTAATAACAATTTAATCCAGTTTAATGGAGGGATTAACATTTTTCCTTATTTACTATTATAACCATAGTGATGATATTGACCATCATGGATTTAAATTTAAATTATAAATGTAAATCAAATCACTTGATTAACTCAAAATTACGATGCAATTTATTTAATCAACATAATCATTCAATATTAAAGTTACTTTAACCATTCAACTGTAAACATGAGACTAATGATACAAATCATTGATTTCCATGATAAACCTAATCAACAATTTAGATGATCATAATTTATAGTTAGTCAAATGCAATCCAATTGCGAAAGGATTAATTACTAGATTAGTTAATTAATTTTTTCCTTTACTCTTAATAATATTTTTTTTTCCACCTCCAAACCTCAACTAAAATGTTGTTGTTGTTGTTGTGTAGCAATTTGTGTCTCTGTTATCATTAGTGCTTAATTATAATTAAGATTCTCAGCTTCTAATTAACAAGGGCAATTAACTTTTTTTTCATTATTCAGCTAATTCATTTAATTGTGTTAAGATGATTAGATGCTATAAACAGAGAGATGATCATGTCAAGGTTATGAAAAACAATTTCGATGATGATATTATTTTTTTTTCTTCATCTTCCTCGTAACAATGAATTGAATAAAACCAGAACAATTAACGAATTGCAATCATATCTTGTAACAATTAAACGAGAAGAGGAAAATTTATCATCTCAGAATTCATGATGATTGCTTATCATCCTCATTGGTGAAGGAAGAAACAAAAAAAATAGTTACCATTATTATTATTATATGATTATCATGATGATGAACATGAACAAAAATTCATTGCGTGAGTTTCATATCTATTGTATATATACACAGACTTTTGTATTTCCTGGAAGCCATGATGATGGTTATGATGAGAGATGATGAAGGGTATCATGATGATTGGAATAGATCCAGATATAATTCTGGAGAAGGAATTTTTTTCTCCTTCATGAAGAAAAATGTTCACCATGGAAAACATGTTGATAAACGAAAAGAAAATGAAAAAAAAATCTACAGATATTCTTTGTATTACTTTATCTTTACTTTATCTCTTCCCATTGAATGAAGTTTTTCAAAAGTTCCTGAGTCCACTGAGCTTTCCAACTTTACCACAAATCGTTTCATCATGAAAACTTTTAAATCTAAACATTAGCTGAACTTTTGATCATCTCATGAATATCATAATAGCCTCAAGTCCTTTACCTTAAAGAAACTTTTTTTTTCTTCATATTCCTCATTTACTTCATCGTTTTCAATTGATCGAAAAGTTCATGATAATGGTTCATTTTCAATGGTGAAACTTCATCAGAAAAGTCTACCTTTGTAACCTACTTAGATGATGATGAAATAATCTGCATCATTATCGTTATCACCTGTTAATGTGAAATCTTTTTCCTGAAAATTATTCAGTACAACCAGAATTTCAGGAAAAAAATTCAATTTTCTCGTTTTCTTTTTTCTTAGAAGAAAATTTTCTCTATGAAATATTCATCTGATTCATTTCCTACCCTGGAAACACCCTGAAGGTACTTGAAGTGATTTATGAAATTACCATGAACCAATAACCTAAATTTTCAATCTTATCTCAACAATCAATAAACTTGATTTAATTTATCATGATGACAATTTAATCTTTGTAATATCACCTGAGTGTAATACTGATCATCATTCAAGTTTATTACTGATTGAAAGTTAATTGTTTTACTTTTCTCTCTCTCTCTGAATCATTGATCACAATGAGAATTGATTGTTAATCAAGAGAAATAGAAATTACCTTTTGATTACGTGATGGAAATTGATTAAAGTAAATATTGCCACAATTGATTAACAAAATAAGCCGTAAGGTTGAAAAGTGATTAGATTGAAATTAAATTATCCCACTAATTTGAGCCTTTAATCAATCAATAAGATGACAATCAAATTGATCACATCAAATATCTCTTGGTATTTTTTTTTCCATTTACCATCACTGGACATTGTCCATACCTTTTCACCTTCACATATTAATCAGAAAAAAATATTTTTCTCTCTCAATTTTATCATCTTTATCTTCATTCTCATCTTCAATTTTTAGATACAATCGGACATAATCCTGGTCTATGTGCATTGATATTAACCGTTATATCTGTGATACTGATCGTGTTAACATTGCCTTTATCCCTTTTCTTTTGCATCAAGGTGAGTTTCATTAACTAATTAAAAAAAAGAGCAAACTTTAACTCAATCGATTGACCATTCACTCAAAAACTTTAATTAAAACTTTTAATTTGAAGATAATGATGACCAATCCAAAGTATTCCTCAATTAAAACTCATTTCAATCTTCATCTTCGATATCATCCACTTACACACCACCCTCTTCATATCTCTCTCTCCATCTCTCTCCATCTCTCTCCATTTCTCTCCATCTCTCTCTCGACTGGTCATCATCAAGTATCCATCACACTTTATTACATCATAACCATTGCTACTATTGGTTCCCTTGGTTACCAATTGAAAATTTCGTTTTTCTCTCTTCTACTCAATAAGATAACTTTTCATCATCTTCTTGATGATCTCATCTTTGTCTCTCTCTCTCTCTCTCTCTTATCATCCACCTCCTCCCACTCCATCATTCTGATTGAAGTATTTCATTTCCTCTTGCTGAACAATTTATCGTTTCACATGGAAGCCAATTTAAACCATCTCACTTTCATCTTCTTGACTCTTTCTCTGCCTCATCCATCCAAACCGATGCTTAAATGAGTGTACATGTGAGTGAGTATCAAATAGCTGATCATCTTCATCATCTCACATGAAAGATAAATGCCCATCATTATCTTTATCATCTCGATTTGCTCGAACTTCTTGAAAAAAGTTCTAAGAACTTTCCCTTCCCCCTTACCTTTGATTACATTTATACATATAAATTAATATCTCACCAATTGAAACCAATTAAGAGGTTAAATGATTAACATTTTGTTTTCTTTTGTATGATTAAGTTGTTACTTCTCATGTATAAGTTTCTAATATTAATTCAACTCTTATTTCTCATGATGATGATGCTCAGCATGATGATTTTATATTAGAAATGATTAAAAGGTTTGACAATTTAATTATAATTGTGATAACAAAAGAAATCAACAATTTATCAAATCCCTTTGGATGAATATAGTTGATAAAAGGATTGGATAGAAATCAAATTGATGAAACTTTGCTTTTTGTTGATAGTTTTTTTTACCAATTCAATTGTTGAGAAAATATTATTACCAATTTAGATCTTAATTGTTACTCATTAATAATCAATTGTATTAAATTGTATTTTTCTAACAATTTAAACAGAGGGAGATAAATTGAACTCATTGAATTGAAAAGATTTCATTCAGTTTCACTGATTCTATCGTATTCACATCATGACAAGAAAATTAATTCATCTTGTTAGTTTTTTTACTTTTCTCTTTCAACTGATCAACATCAATGATCTGATTAAATGAGATTAAGGTGATGATTAAGTAACGATAATAGTAAATTGGACTTTCATTCAATTTCCTGTTTCAATTGACCATTTAAATGGTAACTTTAAATTTTTCAATTCCATTTGATTATAATCATTTTCTGTCACAATTTAAACTCAGATAATCATGATGAGCCAACAGGGTGGAGTAGATATCGACTTATATATCCTATCATTACCTTGTATCTAATGTAAGGAGTGACCCCTAATCTAAAACGTAGACAAATGACCATTAGACTGACCACTGAGTTGTTTTTTCTATTTTGCTTCGTTCCATGTGATTGACCCTTGGCTACTATTATCTTTTCAATATCGAATCAGTTGGTCAATATAATAAACTTTTAAAACACTGAAAATCAATTGAACAAAAGTTAAATATTGGAATGAGAATTCAAATGTATTACAATATTGGTGATGATACAAGTTGATCAATTTAATTGGTAAAATGATTTAGTTTAATTAGAGATGATCGATTGATTGAAAAAATGTATATTCATTTGTAATCTGATTTATGACCAACAATCAACTTGATTATTTGACCTTAATCAAAGTTGATTGTCTCTATTATAATGAAAGTTAATAACCTAGTATATATTATTTTTGCTCTTATTTGAATATATTGTTACTTCAACTAATATTTACATTAATTTAGTTTAATCAGCTGATTACTATTTCCCATTAACTTGACCAGCAATTTGTCAATTTAAAGTTTATTGGATTAGCTGATTGTTGATATTGTGATTTACTGGTTCGAGTTTTAATTTGATTGTTGTTCCAATCTTACGTATTATTAATTTAGAAGGTTAAATTGATTGATAATTATAATCATCATGAGACTAATTTGATTTATTAACTGTTAAATCATGATGATGTAATCAGAATTGATTGTTATCTTGGCACAAAAAAAAGGAGGATTAATAATTTAACCAAGAAAGATACACAATCTTCCCAATGATTAAAATTAGCCTAAGGGTAATTTAGTCTGATACAAAACTGTAACCAATACAATCAATTGATTGTGAATCTTTTGACTCATCATATTTTAATCAATTGAATTCAGAATGATGATTCTGAAAGTTTAAAGCTAATCAACAAAACTACTCAATTCTAATCCGATAAAATAATCTTGAGATAACAATTAGCATTAATATGATTCCCTGTTAATTAGTTTTATTTCACCCACAATTAGAGTGTATATCATAATCATGGCGGAGAAAATTGTTCACCATAAATGGAATGAATTTTTTTTTTCATTCTTCCTCATCATCCCAACTATTTACCACCTTCATCATGATGATGATAACGATGAGAAGGAGGAAAAACAATTCGGTGAATTTATATCATCATCATCATCACCATTGTTGTTTTTGGTTCAGCTTGATATTGCTTTGAGATTCAATTAGTTTGGTTTTCTCAGTTCTGGAAATAGTTTCAACTGATTACTCCCATGTGATTCCATGTGTATTATTTGTTATTGTATTTATCATTTGTATCTCACTCTTTCAGCTAACCAAGGGAAAAAAAAAGAGTAGTATCATTATCATGATCTATCTTGAAATACACTTACTGACCAATGGCTATCATTTTATTACCTTAATTTTCATCTTTGATAAGGTTACATGATAATAAAGTAGCTGACATAAGATATTGTTAACTATTGAATAATATAACTGAAAATGCTGAATTCATGATAACTATTGGCTCTTAATGTGTGAAGGTCAATTGATAAATGGACAGTTGATGACAAGGGAAAACTGACCAATATTATTATTATCATGATGGTACATAAGTGATGATTAAATCTGCTTATGATTCTGAATTGTTCATGAAAAGTGATTGAGATACAATTTTCGGTATCTAATAGATTCTAATAGATGATATTAATTCACAATTCTATCCGGTCGATTTTCCCGAGCACATAATCAGTTAAATTGAATTTCCAATAATTTGTCTTGAAATTTGAACAGAATTTGATTTGATTGATTAACTTGCAATTAATCTGATTGTTACAACTTTATTTATATCTCATTCTTTTTTTCTCATTCGTAAATCAGTTCATTGATCTTTGTGTCTGATTTGTAATATTATATCATGAATTTATCTACTTTCATGGTTTTCTGTTATTGAATTGTTTTCATTTACCCGGAAATTGGTCATTTCCTTAATTTCCTCGTCGATTTTGATTTAATACAAACAATGCAATTGTCTTTTTACAAAATGCTAATCAAGATAACCATAAATCAGCTCAATCTCTTTAATGATTATAATCAACAACAACAGGTCACCACAATTAGATGTTTAATTTTATTTTTCTTCATCAAAAATTCATATCATGATAATACGATTGATATTAACATGGATCATTGGATAACCTTAAAGAGATGACGATTCCAATTTCTGATTATTATCTCATGTGTAATATTTTCACCCCCTGAGTTCGTGATAAGAATATTCAGTTTCAGAATATTGAGAATTATTCTGATAATGGAAAGAATCATATTCATAATATTATTTGGAATCATTTCCTTTTCGTTGGTCAACTTTTCTTATTTCCCAGAAAAAAAAGACTGACCTCTCACTCTCAGTATTTTCTGTGGTCATTTGTTGAGGAAACATTTTCTTGACCAATACGATTATCACCATCATTTTTCATCATATTATTCAGCTTCTTGAAACTTGATGATAATAATAATAGAATCCTAATCCTTTTATCTTGAGGTTTAAGGTAAATCCTGTAATCCTTAATACCTACAATGAGAAACTATGAATACTTAATTTAAGTAACATTTAATATGATCAATTTAGATTTAATTGTTTCACAAAAACGGAAAAGAGTAAAATTTTATCATTAAAGTATAACAATCAATTAATCAGCCAAACATCAACAACAATTAATTATTTAAAGTTTGTTTCATAAAAGCATTGGAGAGAGAGAGAGAGAGAGAAGTAAAAAAAGAGACAAATCAAATTAAGTTAATTGTTGTCCATTTAAAGACAATGGATAAAAGTTTTTGGGACTAATGGTTAATCCAATTGAATTACAATTGTCAGACTTTTCCAAGGAAATTGTTTCCCTTAAAGTTAATTATCCTCTTAATTATTGATAACATTTTGATATATATATATAATTTGGTGACCCAAATTGATATACAGGTTGTCCAGGAATATGAAAGAGCAGTTATCTTCCGGCTTGGAAGGTTAGTTAAGGGTGGGGCAAAAGGACCAGGAATCTTTTTCATCATCCCCTGTATCGATACCTATTCAAAAGTTGACCTCAGAACCGTTTCATTTGATGTTCCTCCGCAAGAGGTAAGTCTCTATATTACCCTTATTTACCCACCTTTCACCCAGCATCACCACCACCATCATCTCCATCATCATCCAACTCTTGTCACAATTTCATAGAACATTTTTATTTATTTAACGAATTTTCTGGTTTGTTGAATTCACAAGATTTAGTTACCTTCATCATCCTCATCCTCATCCTCATCTCTCTCTCTCTCTCTCTCTCTCTCTCTCTCTCTTCCTGTTCTCTTCATCCTCATCCTTCTCGGTGGGATTTTCATCTGACAAGATGAAAGCTCGAGAATACAAAGTTTTACCTTTAAAGAAATGAAAAAACTTTCTCTTTCCTTGTTAACATTGATTCCATACAACAATCAATATACTAGAAAGAGACGAAAAATTAAATATAACAATTTACATTTGATTCAATTTCAAACACAATTAACCACCACCATCATCAAGTTAGAATGAAATTAACTTAATCATAATCAAATTGCTGTCAAACAATTAACCTTTAATCATGTGCATCATCTCAACTGTTTACTTTATAATAATATTATTATTTTGGTTGAGCAAAACTGACAGAAAATCAATATCTAAATGTAATCAATTTAGATTAATTTATTATTTATATTTGTTATTAGTTAATTTCTTCATTCCTCTTTCTGATTAGTTGTTATAACAAATAAAGAACAAACTAATTACAATTAATCACAATTGTTGGTAATCATCATTATTATAATAAATGATAATCATCAATACTCAAGTCAAATAATCAAAAGTAAAAGTTTCTGATTATGATTGGGAATAACTTTTTATCCTAACTATTAATAATTGTATCGTCTAAATAATTGATCATCAACTTAATTAGTCCGCTTTAACGTGTTTGATTATTATTGTGATGGATTAACTCAAACTAATCAAAATATAACAATGATGACCATCATCATCATCATTATCATGGATTAAGAAAATCAAAGTCTCAATCATGTTAATCTCATTTTCTTATAATGATAATCCGGTAAAGTAAATTGGTTGAATGTATATTCAAGTTGCTCTGATCATTATGGTAATTTATTAAATTGTTCAAGTTAATGAATAGAAATGATTAATTGTCATGAAGAGGAATAAAAAAAAAAGATTTCTTTTCACTTAAAATCATAATAACAACAAGGAAAAAAACATGATAAAAGTTCAGGTTTACATGAGATTAAATTCACTGAGGAAATATGGAAATGCCAAAGTAACAGGATAATATTATTTACCTTATCATGAAGTTTAATCAGCATGAATTCAGATCTTAAATTCAGATACCATGATGATAATCATGAGACAAAGAGAGATGAACATTTTTCAATCATCAGGTCTCATCATCATGTAGATATTTTTTGCTCATCCTCCCTTTTAATAGTTAACATTACAATTAAGGAATGGGCATGTCGAGCATTCTGATTATATTCAAACAATTAATTATCGTTGATTGATTAATTTTATTGTTATTCTACCTCCTTTTCCTTAGTCTCAATGCTTACTCTTGAAATGTTTCCTCTTCCTGTAACTTTCTCAACATTAATCATTTAAATCAAGATAATTCCAAGAAATTGAATTAAGTTCATTCTCAGTTTCCAATTAATTTAGTAACTATTACAATCTTGAAACTTGAAATGCTCTCTCTCTCCATGTTGATAATACTCTCTGAATGTGATATTTATTTACAGAGGATTTCAGAAGTTGAGTGTTTATCTAAATTGTGTTTGTTGATAAGTTGATGATGACAACCTTGTATTTTCATTTTCTATTGTTATTTTTTTTTTACTTCTTTCAGAACTTTTTTTTTCATCATCATGAAATCTTTCTCATGGTAAATATTTCTTGTGTAGTAGGATGATAATGATTATGAGTTATGTTAAATCAAGTTTGAATGATGAATGATGATGGTAAACTCCCTGTAATAAAATCAATAAACGTACAAAGAAATGCAAGGAATCCTGAGTAAAGAATAAAAAGAAAAATCGAAAATGTTATATTTTCGAAATGAGAACTTTTTTCTTTCTTTCTCCTTCGATTGATGGAATCTCTCTCTCTCTCTTCGATGTATCTATCGTATGTCTCATGATGATTTTCTCATGTCACTGATTGTTTTTTGTTTTTTTTTTCTCTTTTGTCGTTTTCGTAAACCTTACGAAATGTATTCGTAGATTTTGTCCAAAGATTCAGTGACCGTTGCCGTCGATGCTGTTGTTTATTATCGTATCAGTAATGCAACGATCGCCGTTTCCAATGTTGAAGATTATGGTAGGTCCACTCGTCTACTGGCCGCTACTACTCTTCGTAATGTCCTGGGTACCAAAAATTTGTCCGAAATTTTATCCGAACGAGAATCTATTAGCCATGTTATGCAAAGTAGCCTTGACGAAGCAACTGACCCTTGGGGCGTAAAAGTTGAACGAGTTGAAATGTAAGTTTGACCACTAGACTTGGAAAAGTTTCTCCATTGTATTTTATCATCATCGTCATCATGTTAAGATTCATCTGATTCTTTCCACTTCAATCAATCTTTTCATCGTCATCATTTTTATCCAATTTTCTTTTACTTTAAAAATTGTGTTTCCTATTGAAAAGATTTTCTTTACTTCCGTTTTTCTTTCCCATTGGATAAGTAAAATTGAAACTCATCAAAAGAAGAAAAAAATTAATAGTAATTGTCACTTGATAGTAATTGTTGTCCATCCAATGTTTACAAAACCATCATGAAACATTTCATTCGATACTCTTATGGTCATCATTATCATCACCATGGTCATTATCTCACTGATTACATTTCATCTTGTGGAAACAAACAGAAAACATTATCACCGAAAGTCAAGTTTTTGTCAGATTGTTGAAAGATTTAATCTCTTTACTAGCTTATCATTGTTAATCTTCAACCAGAGTTAATCCATTGTCTAAATGTCATGAAATGTTTGATAAAAAAAAAGTGAAAGTGGTCAACATTGACGTTGGTAAATAACTTGCAAGGGTCAGTTTAATCTAACCCTTTCCAAGTAATTAAACTTTCCAATTACTTTTCCACCTTTTTGATATTATGTTGTTGCGATGATGGAGAAGATGAGGAAGAAAAAAATTCTTTTCTCTTTCCAATATAATCCATTTTAATCCATGAAATTTACTGAATTTCATCATGTAAGGTCTCAGGAATGATATTATATCATAATGATTATGATGATGATGAACATGATAATGGAAGAGCAGTTTAACAATGAGAAAGTCCAATAGTAATAAAGATCACAAAGGAAAAGGTATGTAAGGTAAACTTTTAGAACTGGACATTGTGTCCATTGTCCAGAAAATGAAAGTTCCAATTCGATTTGTGATTCTTTGATGATGATAATGACCACGATGGTGAGAACGAAACTTTTCGAAAAAAGTTTCGAAGATAATCTCTCTCTCTCTCTCTCTCTCTATTCTTCTTACTTTTGACTGGTCATTGGTGGTCATTCAATTTCTTTATGATGATTTTGATATTCAGCTGTTTTTTTGTTTGTCTTTCCACTTCATTTGATTTATTATTATTTCAATCTCACTCTCTCACTTTCCTCTCTTTCTCTCTGTGTGTATATCTATTTGTACTCAGACCATTGGTCAGTAATGGTCAGAGATTTGAACTTGTTGAGATTGGATAGCCAGTTGATATGCTTAATCAGCTACAAGTTTCTTGCTTCATTTTGATTTATCCATTTCTTTTCATCGACATTTCAACCTGATCCTTTTTTAAAGAGATTAACATGATTGAACCTGAGAAATCATTTCCATCATCAGAACTTTTATCTTTCTTGAGATTCACTTTTGTTGAGTTTTTTCAATCTATGATTATAATGTTTTTCTCATCTTCGCCATGAAAATGTCTTCCAACTATCCATCCATGGTAATTGATGAATGGCGATAGAACTTATTTCTCACTCAACTTCCTCATCTTCTGTTTATACATACATGGAAGATGAGAAAGAGAAAAAAAGAATCTTCGAATATTCTATTCTTTTTTTGCTTCTATTCTTCTTTTCTATCATAAGAAAATTTCCTTTATTTTCTATTCGATGTTTTTTTCTCCTTCTTATCATATTCTCAGATCTTAGTGGTTACACTTGGCTGAATATCTTCATCACATATTCACCACAGATACGAGTATCACCACGATCATCAATTGATTCGTTCATTTAAATTAGCTCAATTTACGTTAACTAGTTCAATATTATCTCCTAATTTTCCGATATTCATCATGTTAGAAGCTCTTAACTGTCATATTAACAGATTCTTTCAATTTGATTGACAGGAATTCGAAACTTCATTTGTTCAGTTTGTTGATTGATTTTTGCTTCTTGTATTAATTTGATTTGTTGTCGTTTTCATGATAATTACAGTAAAGATGCTCGTCTACCTGTTCAATTACAACGTGCCATGGCTACGGAAGCGGAAGCAGCTCGAGAGGCTCGAGCCAAAGTGATCGCTGCCGAGGGAGAACAAAGGTAAATTTTAAACGATTTGATTGATTAACTTGAGATTTTCAAACTCTTTCCACTTTCTAAGCCTTTAAATTGGTTAATGAATCTTTAGTTTAAGTTTCGAGCTTGAGAAATTAAACTTTAATCAATAGACCTCGAATTTTGGGTTTCGTAGTCAACTGAGCATTAATACTTAATTGCTGCTTTTTAGTTTGAGCTAATTATTAATTGATACATTTTCTTTGTGATTACTATTTCCAATTCTAGAGCATCTCGAGCATTAAAAGAAGCGGCTGAGGTCATTCATGGCTCACCAGCGGCTCTTCAGCTTCGTTATCTTCAAACTTTAAATTCAATTGCGGCAGAAAAAAACTCAACCATAGTTTTCCCGTTACCTATTGACCTTTTTCGTGGATTTTTGAACTCTGGTCGTTGGACTGAACCTTTTCATGGTAAAGATCAACATCATGAAGGTAATGATAACCATCAACATGGAAATAACAATAGAAAAAATGTTAACAATAAAAATCAATCAAATATTAAGCCGAAAGTGACTTTTCCTGATGAACCAACAAGAGGACAATTAAACAATAATCTAAGCGGTAATCAAATGACCAATGCTCAGACCAATGGTGATTCCGTAAATCAGGAATCATTATCAACAATACAGTCACAATCACCAATTCAACCAATCCCATCATCATCATCAGCAATACCAATACCGAGCCAGTCAAACAATCAAGTTGATCATCAATCTTTAATTCAACCACAACAATTTGAATCACAAGAAAGCTGAATTTACAAATGATCTTAAAAATTAAAAGTAAATCAAATCAAATCTCTATAAATAAAACACTAATTTTTACCTCAATTATCTAAGAAAATTTTGTTCTCTTTTAAATTGTTACAATTAATAAAAAAGAAAAAAAAGTTTCTCCAAATTCGTAAATAAATTAAATTTATTTCCATTTTATTTCCATTTCATATTTGGCGCCAAAAGAAAAGAAAAGTAAACATTGATGACTAACAAAAGGAACAAGAAGTTTTTTTTTCATTTTGAATGTTTGTTATTCTCTAGTTAGTTAATTGATGTCGGGTTAATTTATTTTACCATTTAATTGTTTAAACTTTGACCAAATCGTAAGCTAAACTGTGATGGATTTGTTAACTAAAATCACTTCTATTCTGGTTGTTCTGATCGCAATTGGATTCACAATATTCACCAATTATCCAGCCCCACCGATCTCACCAATTATGTATCAATGGCAAACTTGGGGATCATATTTAACTTTTAAACAATTTAAAATCTTTTATATTGGTAAGTAATTAATTGTTTAGGGTTACCTTGTTAATCATCTTCTAATTTTACATGTATTGTGTTTGTTTCCTTTTCTTTTTTTATAGACAAACAAATCAACAATGGGACAAAGACATTATTATGTTTACATGGTTTTCCAACTTCAAGTTTTGACTATTTTAAAGCTTATCCATTTTTAATCAAAAGCTTTGATAGAATTGTTTTTATTGACTTTCTCGGAATGGGTTATAGTGATAAACCGGTAATTTAACTTGTTAATTAGTATTGTTGTAAATTGTTCTCTGTCCTTTTTGTTTTGCTCTTCGTCATCTTCATCGTTTCATCTTCCTCCTTTGGTTTAATCATCTTCATCATTCACTTTTGTCATTTACTCTAATTGGAAATGTTTTCATTCATTATTATTCTTGCTTTTTGACAGACTTTACATTCTTATTCAATCATGGAACAAGCAGATATTGTTCAATCGGTAATCAATCACATTGGACTTGACGATTTTCATATTTTAGCCCATGATTATGGTGATACAGTGACTCAAGAGATTCTTGCTCGTATAAGGTTAGTTTTTGATTGATTTTGAAAGGATTAAAAGTCTCTCAAGGGAAAGGATTATCTCAATAATTGAAATTGATCTTTTCTTTTCTTTACACATCTTTAGAGACGATGGCCTTAATTTAAAGATTAAATCAGTATCCATGATGAATGGAGGAGTATTTCCATCAATTCATTCACCTTTAGTTATTCAAAAGGTAAATTTCTTAACTTTTTTCTGGTCATCAGTCTATGAATTATCATTTTCTTTGCTTCTTCTTTTACAGCTACTTCATCTTCCAGTGATTGGTTATCTTCTTGGAAAGTTAAACAATAAATATACGTTCGCAATCAATTTAAACAGAGTTTTCGGAAGTGGAACCAGTCCAACGATGGCCGAGTTTTACAATTTCTGGGCAATTGTGCGACATAATCACGGATACCGAGTATTCGGTGATATTTTAGCCTATCTGGATGAAAGATTTGAACATGAGGATCGATGGGTTTCCGCCATGAAGAATACCAAGATTCCATTGCAATTTATTTATGGTCCTAGTGATCCAGTTAATCCACCGCCGTTTGATGTGATGTATCATAAATTGATCTACAATCCATATTTTGATAAATTAGATGAAAACATTGGACATTATCCTCATTTCGAGGCACCCGAAGAAGTCGTCAAGAGATTGAATCTTTTTTTACAAAAGAAAGGACTTTAGTATAAGTGTACAGTTTGATATGTTTATTATGGTGTTTTGACAAAATAAATCTAATCGATATTATCACGAGATGAAATTTTCTTTAGATTCACTTGAAATTAACCAATTCTTTGGGTCCATTTTAAGGGATAAATTGAGTATCTGGAATTGTAATACATTCTTGCTCTTCTTGATTTGATTCCTCTGGATTCTCATCAGGAGGTTGACTAATTAAGCAAGTATTTTGTCTGGATAATCTTTGGTGCATCTCATCGTGATACTTTATGGATTCATTAATCATCTGGAGATATTCACTCTTTTCCTTTCGAAGTTCATCTAAAAGTCCTTTTAATTCACCATTTATTTCTGGTTCATTTAATGCTGAGGCCTCAATGTCCTCTAGTAGTTCATTTCTCGTTGGACGTTTAAATTTGCCTTCCAAATTTGCACCATAGGTTTTAGCGTATTCTTGAGGAGTTTCACTATAGCCAATGGTCAATTTGTTTTCTCTCATCCTCTTGTTTTCATTTATGGCTTGTAGTTTTTGCACTAATTTCGCATCGAATGTTGAAAAATTAGAATCCACAGTTAGTAAATTGTCAAGAGAATCAAAGAATCAACTCAATACTTACACATTTTGTAACCAAATTCAACCATCTCTTCAGTGTCGGTAATAATTTTCTAAATGAAGCATAGGAGTTTCAACACAATCACTAATCATTTGATATTTTCTTTCAATTTCTTGGTAATTTTGTAATCTATCCATCAACGTGTACAGTTGATCTTTAGATTTCTCAGAATCTTTTTTCGCATTGTTTCGGGCATATTCCAACTGTTTAATTGTTTGATCCAATTCCATCAATCGCCTTCTGATGGCGTTTTTTTCATTATCACTACAAGTAGAATCGGCTGTAGAAGAACCCGCCTCACTTCGAGTGGTACTAAGCGAATCTTCACTAAAGGTCAAAAAATCTTCACTCATTTTCGAAAACAAAAATCAAAAGAAAATCTAATCAGAAGAAATTTAAACTAATCCAGTCCAATTGAGAAAGAAAAACAGTCACTTTGAACGCGTTCAATACACAAACGAACAAGCGAACATAAAGAGAAGAGAAAAGAGAACAAAAAGAGAAGCGCCTAATTTGTATTATTCGAATTGTTCTTTTTTTCGGTTGTTCGTTTTAAATTTAGATGAAAATTGAAATTGCAGGATAAACATTTTAATAGAATAAGATGAGATACATAGAGATAATTTATCTTCTCTGGTTCTTTCCCAACCCTCGTTTTCCTGTGAGTAAATGTTTAGGTTTAAGGTTAACAATCTTACGATCACCTTCACCTTTTCTTGCTTGACGATTCCTCTTGGTTTGAGCTTTCTTGGCGATCGCTTTAACTTTGACCTTTTCTTCAATATCACGGACACCAGATTGATCTCTTGGTTTGGTTGAGCTACTTCGAACTCTTCCTTCACTATCTGTTCTCAGTTTTTTCAATGGTGGACCTCGAGGTCTTGGTGCAGATGCATCGGCATAATGAGTACCCTCATCATCAGAAAATTCAACTCCAAGTTCTTCAAACTCGTGTCGTAATCTGGAGACACTTCGCTCTCGTTTACGTCCAGTTCGTGGTAATTTAGCTCGAGTAATTCCTTTATTAAGCCAATGCTCATTCTTCAATAATGCTTTCTTATGTCTAATCTGTCGAGCTAAACCTCTGATCTCTTTCAATTGTTCATCTTCTTCTTCAAGATTTGGATCGTAATAACCATTGGCAAGAAGTTGACGTTCCTCTTCCTCTAATTGGGCCAATTTCTTTTCCAAATCGGCAAAAACGAAATCAGCAATATTATGACCTTCCCAAATTTCAGGGATAACGTCAAACTTTTGATCTCCTTCGATATCATAACGTTTTTTAAGATCTAAAATATAATCATCGCCCAGTTCTAGTTCAATATCACGTTCTGTCTTCTTTTTAGGTTTAGACATTTTAACATCATCATCATCATCGTCATCGTAATCACTATCATCATCTAATTGCGATTTCTTTTTGCTTGCACCTTCAGGAATAAAGGGTGGCCGTTCCTACAAATCGAATCAAAAAAAAAATTCAAAAGGTCAATACAAGGACAAGAATAACAAGTAATAAGTATAATAAACTTACCTGTGAATCTCTTGGATGAGGAATAGCAACGTGAAGTCGATTAGCGACATTTTCGATACTTTTACTTTTCATCTTCATCTCAACTCGATGGGCAAGAAGCATGTCACAAGCTTCATTTCTGACTTCGATAACACCTTCCTCAGCAACTGTACTCATATCCATGATGGTTAAATTGTTTTCTTGTTTCAATTTTTCTAATAATTGTTTCCTTTCTTCCGGTAAATCGGCCAGTTTAACAATATCACTCTTATTGTTGACAATAAGGATCGGCTTATTGGTGAAAAGTGGTTGTAAACTTTTAAACAGACTAAGTTGATCTTCCAGACTGACACCACATTGTTCAGAGGCATCGATTACATAGATTATACAAGATCGTATGTGTGCCAATGCAGTAATTGCCTGCATTTCAATTGTATTACGCTCTTCAAGAGGATGATCTAAAATACCAGGAGTATCAATCACTTGCCATCTAAGATATTTATAGTCAGTGTGTCCAACATAAAGTGATTTAGTTGTAAATGAATATGGTTGAACTTCAACATCAGCTCGGGTAATTTTATTGATAAAACTGGATTTACCAACATTTGGAAAACCACAGATTAACAATGTCCTTGTATTAGGGTCAATTGAAGGTAATCGAGAGATATGTTGACGAACTTGCTCCAAATAGATTAAACTATCATTTTGTCGTTTCATGATATTTGCCATTCGTCCCAATGCTGCTTTCTTAAGCTGTTTACATCGATAAAGAGAATCTCCATATTTTAAAAGTCTAACATAATCACGAGCCACACTAATTAGAAATTGGGAGAGAAAAAGAAAATGTTGAATTGGTGACTGGACACAATATTCAAAATATAAATAAAGAGCTAATAATCCAGATCAGAGTTTAATCTAGCACGCTAACGGGATTCAAAAACTACTGAATTAAGTTAATGAACACTTTATACGTGCCACCAATTTAATGGTAAAGATAATGGAAGATTAAAATTATGGTTATCATACTGAAGATGACAAGGAGTTGGAGAGTAAGAGGTAAACCTTTCCAAGATTGGACTTACTTATCAATCAAATGTCGAGCTGTGTTAATTTGACCCAAGGCCAGCTTGTAATGATCTTTATCGTAGAGAACATTAAGTAAATCAGCGAAAAATGGATGAATTTCCTGTAAGGTGAAGAAAAAGAGAAAAAGAAAAATTAAAAACCACGTGACAAAAGAAAAAAGCAAGACACATGGATAAGATGAAAAAGATCAACCAATTTTGGGAGATTAAC